>NC_041393.1:36947423-36960132 GCF_002162155.2 Triticum dicoccoides
TTTGACCTTAGGAGGTCTGTTTCCTCCGTTTTGCAGTACGTGACACCCCTCCCGATCAACAGGACCCCCGTTTCGACCATAGGAGGTCCGTTTCCTCCGTTTTGCGGTACCCCAGACCCCTCCCGATGAACAGGATCCCGTTTCGAACATGGCCGGTGGAACACAAGGCCGTTTCCTCTGTTCTGCGGTACGCCAGGCCTCGTTTCCATCGCATGTTCCGTCCAAACCCTCCCGATGAACACGACCACGCATTCCGTTGCCTCCCGATGAACATGATGCATTCTGTTGCCTCCCGATGAACACGGCGCATTCTGTTGCCTCCCGATGAACACGACGCATTCCGTTGCCTCCCCATGAACACGACGATGACGTTGTTTCTCCGTTCTAACCCAGCCATTGTACACGAGCCCTGGCCGTACGTATATATGCGTGAGTAGGCGTTCCATACCCCCCCATATGTACACATACGTGGCCGTATTTTCTTTCTTGCACCCTGACCGCTGTACGTACGTGTACATGCTACGTGTGCGCCTCTACTACGACACGTGCGTGCCTCTACTACGACACGTGCATGCCTCTACATCCACCAGTATATATGTACGTACACGTTCGCGACCAGAATGACAACGCTACGTACGCTTTGACCAGGTGGGTCCCGACTGTCAGGCACTTCCTTGCCTGCGAAGATGTAGCTGGTGGGTCCCAGCAGTCAGGGGGGCGAATGTTTTTTTTGCCCAGACGCACTTCCTTGCATGCGAAGATGTAGCTGGTGGGTCCCAGCAGTCAGGGGGCGAATCATTTTTTTTGCCAGGACGCACTTCCTTGCGTGCGAAGGTGTAGCTGGTGGGTCCCAACAGTCAGGGGGAGAATGTTTTTTAGCAAAATAAGGTGTCCCGTCCGGTGGGTGCCTGCTGTCAGGTGGAGGAATAATTATTTTGCGCGTAATAAGGAGGCACTTCCTTGCGGCCGCTGTGGACCCAGCTGTCAGCCTCTCCACGTACAGTACTCTTCCGATGGAAGTCGGTCATTGACCATGTTGACCACACCGTGCCGAGAGCACCAGGGCGGTGGACAACGGCGATGCCTAGGAAGGGGACGACTCGGAGCCGGGAAGACGCATTAGTGGAAGCCCGCACGAAGAGGAGTACGAGGGTTCACTGGTTCGGCTACGGTGTGAGGCTACCATCGCCACAGAATAACAGGGGGTGTGGGTGAGTGGAGGGATGGCCTGGCCAGCGGTGGGAATAGTATGGGGGCGGTGAGGCCTCCGCGGTAGCACAGTCGGCCACGGGAGGCAGGAGCAGGCGGCACAACCGGTGCTGCTTTGGGCAGCTGGACCAAGAAGACCAGAGGTTGAAGAAGCACTACGGCCGTTGGATGGACATCGTACGGTCACTGAAGCTAGAATCGTTTATTATTGACCAAGTTGACAAAGCCCTTGGTACGCTCCAACTTAGTAGGCCCACAGGTTAGCCTCCGAAAATGGTGCGCCCCAGATGTCAGGGGGAGGAATCATTTTTTGGACGGCCGAAGCTAAGAATATCCGAGATTGAAGAAGAAGCATGACATCTGTTGGATAGACATCCAACGGCCGCTGCTGCTAGAACCGTGTGTTGACTATAATAAGTTGACAAAGCATTGCATACGCGTCAACTTATTTTTCTTAGGGGACGCGTCACTTAGTAGGCCCACAAGTGTGTGGCAGAGAACTTATAGCCCATTTGCATTTTGTAAGAATGTACAGCCCATTCTTGAATTCTAATGGAATTTACAATAGCTCATTTACAGTTTGTTAAAAGTACAGCCCATTTTCTAGCTAGGACAACGATTAATAATTTCAACCAACCGTTGAAGATAGAATTCAATAAAATTTCCCACATTTTGATGGGATCCGAAATATTTTTATCCCGAAATTTCTAGTAAGATTAAATATAAAATTTTATTACGTAAAAATCCAACGAAACATTGCGCGCGCAACAATGAAAATTTAAGATTTTCAAAATACATAAATAATATTTTATAAACTAATTTTGTGTTTGGTGCATTTTTTTATAGTTATTGCCCAGGTTTTATAATTACATCCCATTTATTATTTTTAAAGCCCATTTTCTTGTTAAGCCTAATGCATCCCTCTTAGGAAAGATTTGCAGCCCAGCGGGGCGGAGAATAACAAGTTGACCTTGCCTGGGTATTCCTCAAAAAGACGTATAGCTGGGCAAGCCATTTTCATTTGGAAAAACATTAGTATCTGGGCTGGATATCTGCCTGGGCTAGACGGGCCACAGCCCGCCCAGTTAATACCCTGCTCTCCTCTGAACAACAACGAAATCATCGCCAAGAAAAACTCTGCAGTGCTCATGCCTCAAAAACACAAATACTGCTCGAGCTGCTTGGTCCCAGCTGTCGGCCGCACCTTGTGCAATTCTCTCGTTTATATTGACTACATATGTTGACAATGGTGTGGGACCGTGATGTCAGGAAACTAGGAGAAAGCAAAAAATATAGTAGTACATAATAAGGAGGAACTTGCGTACGTACGGCTATGGCCCTAGTGGGTCCCTAGTGTTATCCAGTCAAAATAAACTCATCTCCTGAATCCTCATGTTCGTTGACGATGTTAACAATGCTCAGCGCCACGGCGAGCGCAACAACTCGAAGGACAATGGAGAGGGCCTCGCGGGCCCTATGGATGGTCTGATACAACGCCCACTGCTCATTCAGGGAGCCAGGATCATCGAACACCTATGAGCACCTTCGAGAAACTGATACGGCATAAAATGGTAAGGCCGCACTTGGGAGCTCTGGTTTATTTCAAACCTGCATTAACATACACAAGTGTAATTTACTTGTCATCGGAAACAACACGTAAAATACAGGCGTAATGAGACCAAGGGCCCGAGGTCTGTAAGTAAAACCGGTAGGTTACGCGTGTAATTTGAGAGACTAGTGTATATTTTACGAGCACTACTATATGGACGACATTACCAGACGATACATGCACGACGTGCGTATCATGCCATCCATAGGCAAGGCTGAAATAGCAGCTAACGGCTGGATTAGCAATCGTCCTTGTGTCGTTCAGCGTTTTTGTCGTGTGTGCAGTACTTCCGATATTTTACTAGTCGAAATCGACCAACCAAGCGCCTTCGCCCGAGACCATCTGCTTTAACTTACAAGCGTCAGTTTTACAAGCGGTTTTGGTTGGAAAACAACGATCCAATCACGGCCTAATATCATGAGTTGGTCGAAAGATCATATGGTTTCACGTCTAACCTACCCGACTTGTCGTATAGGCTATGAATGAAACATCATACGATGAATTTCTTAAGCACGAAAACAACAGAAGAGGATGATCTTCTTAACAAGCAAATTACTGGCATTAGATCGACATGCAAAACAATACGAAGCATTATTCTCAGGAGGCACGGTGAACAGCTCGTGATGCCGCATGCCACAACATTCCAAGCTCAACTTTGCAATCAAACACAAGGCCTGGCATTACATAGACAATATTCAGAACAAACTCTTAACACAGGAATATCTCAGCAGAGTAACTATTTACTTCTAAACTGAACACAGGAATATGAAAAAACACTCGACGCTGCTCACAGCAAGGGTGTCCCACTCAAAAGTATCAAATGCATGTCTTCTGACTAACATCAATGAGCAAATTTTGACAAGGTTTTCCAATTCCAATATATTAAACTAACGTCTTCTTGCTAACATCAATGATTAAACTTTGACAAGCTTTTCCCATTCAAAATATGTAATGCCTATGATCGTGGAGTCCTGTCGTAGCTTCTTAAATTGCCAATGGTCTCTGCAGACTAGTCATGTCACCGGTGTCTAATAAAACTTCATAAAGCTTATCAGTCATTCCTTCTGTAATGTAGCGCAAACAGTGACTGCTTCTTTCTGCAAAGTGGAACGACCAACTGGACCCAGTAATGCAGCAGTTTGCCTTGGACACATTGGCTCCTTTTGTGTAGTTTAACTAAAATCAAAGTCGGAATAAAACCGAGCTTTAATTTTTATATCCATGTAAGCAACAATAGGTATAAGGGAAACATCTAACTTATCTTGGATGGAAAACAAAGTAGGATAGTAGCATTTCTAAAATGGTTGCATTGATTCATATTAACAGAGACATTCTCTTGAAACAACATTCCTTAAAAAATGTAATTTACTTTTAATAGTGGCATTGCTTCAATTCTCCGGCGGCATTCTTAGATTAACAACAGCAAAATAGCTGTATGGGACATGCCAGCACCATGTGCGTCCACATGTATAAATGGGTGATGCAGAGTATGTAGCCAAGCAGCCTATATGCGTTGGTCCCATATTTGTTCTCTTTGAACCTTTTTCCTATGTGAGGGCAGCAAATCTAGTCCTGCACAAACCACCCGACCCCCCAGTTTCTTTCCCTTTTCAACAAAGAGATGTGTGTACTGGGTTACCCCCTTTTCCTCTTTTTGACCTACAAAGCGGCTGGATAGCTAGTCTATACTACTTTCCGCCCCTCCTTTCCTCATTGAACCACGTCCTAGATTCTTGCTCCAGCCCACCGCACCCTTCTTTCCTCTTTGAACCAAGACCTAGATTCGACTACAGATCGAAAAAGATCCACATGCAGCTAGAGCAACGACGGTTTCAAAGAAACTTATACGTTAGGGTCATCGGGATGTGGCAAGGCGTGCGGCAAGAGGCCAGATCTGCCCACACTACGTACGACAGCGAGGAAGAAGGGGTCGGTGGCCCTCCCGCACAGGCGCTGGGTGAAAGAGAACAGCACAGCCGGCAGTGGATTGCCTCCCTCGCCGAAGGCGATAGAGTGAATGTTGCACCTCCTCCCCTTTCTCGTGCGACGGGATACAGACGCCTCCTTCACCAGTTGTGAGGTGGGAGAGAGAGAGACAAGAGGCCAACACAGTCTTGTTTAGATCTGGTGAAGAGAGGGTGAGAGACTGTGAATATAGCAAACCCTAGCAAATGAACGTTGAGCCTCTAGCATGTAACATATATGTAGTGCGGCGAGCATGTGGAGAGTGCAAACCCTAGCGAACAAGCACCGAGGCTCCCGCTTATATATATACTACTGTAGTATGGACTGAGCTACGGTGCCTTCACTGCACCTGCTTTTGGCTGTATGACAGGTGAGCCAGTAGCATTTTGGGCCCACCTGTCATAAACCCAAAGGCAGGTGCACTAAGTCAATGAAGCTGCGCCCATATAGTACTCTCGTGTATACGACTAATATATAGTGGAGTGGTTTTCTTATTCTCTCCATAACAATCGTTTTAAATTGTGTAAGTACGAAACGAAACTCTTTATTTAATGTACAGTGAAGAAAACTAGTACTACTACTTCCGATGAACTAACGATCCACGCCCACGCGTCCTGGTCGCACTTCCTGTCCTTCACGTTTGGTACACTTCCCTCCCTTAAGTGAACAACCACACATACGCCAAATTATCGGACACGTGTGAGAGTGTGTACAAATAAAGAATTTTAATTTCAATTATCGGAAAGGTTTGAGAGTATTACAAAGTTTGACTTCAGTCAAATCTAATATGCGGAGTAAATAAAAATGGAGGGCTACTACGTCCATCCGGGTTTTTAGTCCACACCATTTTTTAAATCAAAGTTAATAGCTAGACAAATAAAATTACAGGGGAGCTGGAGACAAAGTTGTGAGAAGGCTTAGAAATCAATACAAAACTTATGCTCTTAGTACTAACGTCGATCCTTCTTCGAGGAAACATTTGGTTCATAGCCAATTATGTGATAAAATTGTACCAACGTGAAAGACGACTGCGTCTCCAACGCAACCAAGGTGAACTGACGAAGGATATCATCTTTGTGCGTAACAAGCAAAGAGCACTTATGGAAGACAGCCTATTTTTCATTGAAAATCGATCAGCTTCACCAGCCTACGCAACCATGAGGCGCAACCATGAGCATCGATAGGTCATCGTGGTGATCCATCATCCATTTGGCATCAAGTTTGGGTGAGGCACCTATGAAGTTCGACAAATCCTCACTGTGGTCTATTTCTTCTCAGTAATCAAGCTCGAGGAAGGAAGAACCATGTGGCAGAGGACAGTGAGGCGGAACAACAATAGCCATCCAATTTTGTGCAGTTCCACTAAAATTGAGGAAGACATGCCCGGGTATGGAGACACGCATCACTGTTTCCAAAAATATTAAAAAGGGTTAGCAACGACATCTCAATTGTCAATAAGAATTAATGACAAGTACACCAACAAACAAAAGCATCATAATTATCTTGATGGGAACTTAACCAGGATAACCGAGAAAAAAAGCATTTCTTTATTTAACCAGTGATAGTACTACCACCATATGGACAATGATCGCACAACCACCATGTACTTTTTTTTTGAAAAAACATGTATTCCTCCACCGAGGCATAAATCAGGACAACTTTTCGAGTGGAATTTCCTCTATAATAGTACTCCCTCCATTTTTGTATACAAGGCCAATATCAAAATTACAATTTGCAACTATACAAGGCCACTAACACAAATCGATGTAAAATTGATGAGGTTTGCCTCATACTAGCAAGCAAAGACATTAATACCTCATGCATGCATGCGGGAGTGAGAAGATTGATTTGAATGCACCGTATTAATCAACCAACAAGGAGAGAGAGAGAGAGAGTTGTCTTGTTGTGCATTGGAGAGATAAATTCACATTAATTAACACGTCAAGCAAGGAGAAAAGACTAGTTTGCAATATTGGTTTAAGTAGGCATTAATTTCTACATTGGTACTTGTAATATGGGTTTGTGGCCTTGTATACAAAAATGGAGGGAGTACTAGTAGGTGACGTTAGACCAGCCGACGAACCCTAGCTACTACTATGCATGGGGAGCTGGCGAGTAGTCGCATAGAAGAAAACCCGCACGCAGCGACCCAGGGAGCTAGACCAGTACAAGAAGTTATACCTCAGGTGGGCGAGATGTCGTTTAGGCGGGCGGGCGGGATCTGCCCACACGACGGCAGTGAACAAGGGCACGGAGGATCTTCGTCCGCGCCAGCACCGACTCCGAGAGGACGATGCGCATCGGCTTCTTCCGTTGCCGACGGCGACAATGTCAACGCTGCACCTCCTCACCTCCCGCAGCGGACGGGATTCAGCCGGATCTGTGACCACCGGTGAGGAGAGAGATAGAGTGGACACTGTCATCTTGTTTTGATATGGAGAGGGTGAGAGAGCGAGACGCGAGAAACTCTATCAAACAAGAGGCTATAATGGAGTAAAAAAATCTCTCCATAGCAGTGGTTTTAAATAGAATACACGCGTTCCCAGAAAAAAGAAACGAAAACTGGCGGACAATTTTTAAGGGTCTGTCTAGGACACATCTAGATGTGACATAGTTATGTCACATCTAAGTTGATGTCCACTCTGTTTATGGTCAATTATTTTTGTCCTAGTTTTTTTGTTTCTTGTTGCTACTCCCTCCGTCCAAGTGTGTAGGGCGTCTAAGGAAGGGCAGCGTGATTCCCTCAAAAAAAGGGAAGGGCAGCATGATCTAGGCGCGAGTGGAGTGGGCGAAGGGAAAATTTAAACCAGGAAAATAGCCAGTTACCAAGCAAGTTTAGCCCTTAATTCTCGCTGGTAAATCTCGCTAGACACGCCAATTTATTGCCTGACCTTTCCCTTCCTCAACGAGCTGCGCATGCATGCAACAATACCCGCGCTAGTTAATTGCCTTCCGATTTTTTCGCTCGGGCTGACCAATAATCAACTAACTAATTGTGCATGCATTGGCCTAACACATACCGCGGGTCATCAGTTTTGATTAACATGACATTTAAAAATGGTTGCACGGGGAGCTAGAACAAGAGACTGTAAAACGAGGCTGGTTTAACTACCTATATGCGACTAAAACTTTTGGAAAAAATGGACTCTCTTAGACGCCCTACACATCTGGACGGAGGGAGTACATTATATACTTGTGGGAGCTTAGATGTGATATCCTTAAATAACATCTAGATGTGAATTAGACAAACTAATTTTCTAACATACCAAGAAAGAAAACTCGAGCAAAAACATGCCCCCGCTTCCAGGTCATGAGAGTCGTCGCGCACACACACATAGACATAGACATGCATATCCGTGTTTACATAAAATCCCATTTCCATCTCCATCTCCAATCATATTTGTCCAACTGGCACATTATTTACGTTGTTACGCAGCAATATTAACATACAACATCTCTTGTTTGCGCACGTCCGGACCGCTGCCACGACCGGTCCTGACCAACCCGAACCCTCTTCATCACCTGCGCGTGCTTCCCGCCAGAAACGGTCAGTGCCGCATTCATGCCCGGCCAAAGCGGACGCGACCTCTCACTGGCGCCGGCATTGAAGCGGCGTGCCGGCCGAGAGAGCATCGCCCACGCCACTTCCGGGTGCACGCGGCTGCTCCGCGTTCAAAGGTCGCAATAACCGGCTACAACATGCATGTAAAAAGTTCTTGGGAGTCCATACTACAACTAGTTGTCCTCCCCCAACTCGTCAATCTCTTCCAGTAGTGCTAGTACTCCATGGCGCGGTCCATCGACAAGCAGGCGGGAAAGTTATCGTATACTACTCGGTTTGCGATGAGTGGCATGCCGAGAAACTGTGTGGGGTCGAGCCATGGAGGAGGGTGAGACATGAACACGATAGACGCGATTTAAACGTTGGTTTTGCTCGATGGCGCGATCCAACAAAACGAAACGTTGGTTTCTCTCCGTTTCCATTTTTTCTCCGGAAAAACGGAAACTTTCCACTCAATTTTCATTCCTATTCCAAGGTTGCCCCGTTACAACATTCCATCAAATACAAAGGAAAACTAACACGCATGCTGATGCATCTCAATGATTCACAGATCATAGCCAATATTTACTTCACAACTAAAGAAAAAGTTGTGAGAGCGTGTACGAAAGAAAAACTACTGATGGGGTCACTACGACTTAAACCCTAAACCCTAAACTTGATTTAATTTCCTGGCCAGGTAGAACCTGTCGAAGGAAAGACGGCTGGCACCCTCGGATCATACGATGCTTTTGTGCAGTTCCACTAAAATCGACCTGAGCATCCCTGATGGCAAAGATATTGAAGAAGTGTGATTAGAATAATAGTACTGGCACTAGTTCATGAGACATAAACTCATCACAAGTAGAAGCCGGTAGAAGTAGAGAAAGATTGACATGGAGATGGAGCTACGGCAGTGGAGCAAGTCGGCTCCAAAAGGAAGATGGACTATACCTGGGATGTCGGGCTGTAGCTAGAAGGGCGGTTGGGACGCGGCATCGGCCCATACCGTGGTGACCCATGATTGGGACGCACTGACTGTGGGTTTTCTCCCTCGTTGATGTCGACCGCGTCTACGCAGAACATTGTTCCCTTCCCCCAGCTGTGGGATCAGGCCCATCGTTCTATGCTTGTGAAGAGAGCAACCTAAGCAAGCAGGCTTGTAGCTTAGGCTCCTGCAAGTGTATATATAGTGGTTTTATTTTTCTCTCCATATCAACCATTTTATATTGCGTACGTGTCATTCAAGAGTGAAATGATGGTTGCTTCTTCCGACTAACTTACTGTGTGATTTGACTACTCGTTAGTGGCCCCTACACATACTCCCCCTACGTGTATGCAACAGTCACACGTACACATGGATGCAAAAACGCGCGCGACGCCCTAATACATGCATGTCCGAGCACATGAAGGAACACACACGGTCATGCTCAAGTGCTCAACCTACACGTGCATGCACACACATACTCAGTCAGGGTGAGCTAGTGACCGTATAAACACCGGAATATATATATATATATATATATTGAGCGCAATGAGCATATTATGAAGTCCAACAACCAGTGTCTTGGTTGATCGTCCTAAGAATGCTTATATATGAATAAAGCTCTCTCATTTACCCGCAAAAAAGATTAAGCCATATTAACCGGAAAGGAGGGAGTATGGACTAGCACTACTTTTTGGTGTGTCCCGTCAACTCGCAGAACGAGGAGAAGCTTGCAGGACAAGGTGAAGCTCGCTTACGCCTTCTGACTAATGCAACCTACCCTCGGTGGACATGCATCAGTCATTCGGTGTCAGATTGTCAGAGGCATACACTGTAGTACCCAACATGCGGAGTACCATCATTGTTCGACTTCAAGAAGAGGTGAAGAGCCAAACGCAGTAGTATGAGTAGTACTACTACTAGAACTGCATGGTGGAGCGTCTGTACTCTTTTTTTTCTCTGATAAAGTACACGTTTATTCCGGAGAAGGGCGGAAAACGGCAGCCCGACATGTAATGAATGATATCGGTCAACCAACCATGCTCGAATATATCTTGGCCTCCGTGCGAGCCCGTCTGTGTGTTCTCGCTCCTCGTCTCTCTCAAGGAACGGCGGGTTGGCTCTTTGTCGTCAATTGAGATTGGTTTCCTCACACTCTTGTCCCACATGTCAGTGATATGCCAAGAGGAGGTGCGTTGACCGACTGGCCATACGCGTACTTGGTTTTGCACCTTCATACTACTCCTCCCTCCGTCAGAGTTTACCGGGCACGCTTCATTATGATGTTTCTCTCAATGCATTTCCACAACCAGAGAGACTTTAGATGCGTTTGGTTTAATGCTCAATTAATTAGGGCATGGAAACCACAATCAAGTCCACAATTTTCTCTCTCCATGTACTCTGTACTACTACAGAGTGGAGTAAGTGCATGCATGTGTGTACCCGGGGTGGAAGCACTGCATGCATGTGGTGTACGCATTATTCCCTCTAGTAATAGACGTCGTGCTATAACTACCAATGCTATTTTTCAGGCCAATCGCTAGCCGCCTTGGTCCCACAGATTTTCTTTTCTTTTTTCTCAAGCGCGCTATATAAACAGTGACGGATGGAGTAGTATGAGCAGATTCAAAGAAGAGCGTATTGATGGTTGCTTCTTCAGAGCAACTTACAGTGGGAAAGGTGGGGCTTATGATTTGACTGCTCATTACTCACTATTAATGCGGCGCAACGACGGGGCTGAGCCTCCCATGCGGTTGTGCACTACCCCCTCAGTTCTTAAATATACTCCGGAGTATTTGTCTTTCTAGAGATTTCAAAGAGTGACTACTCAAATATTTGTCTTTTTAGAGATTTCAAATGGACTGGCACATACGGATGTATATAGAGATATTTTAGAGTGTAGATTCACTCATTTTGCTCCGTATTAGACACTTGTTAAAATCTCTAGAAAGACGAATAGAATATTTAGGAACAGAGGGAGTACACATACGGAGCAAAATGAGTGAATCTACACTCTAAAATATGCCCATTTGAAATTTGTAAAAATACAAATATTTAGGAACGAAGGAGTATAATTTTGTGCATGACACATGGACCCGGATGACGAAGAGGCTTCTGGCAATGCTATCAAGCTTCCATCATTTGCTTACATAATTGACGTACTATACAAATAATTTTCCAGCGACATGAAATTGTACAATGGTGTGAGCTTTCAGCTTTTGTTTCACGTGTCTTGCCATCGATGCTCTTTCGGAAACAATAAAAAACTAACTTCCTTGCTAATGCATGTCAATTATTAGCAGATCAGAGCTAATAATTACATCACAACTGAAAACAGAGTTGTGAGAAGGCGTTAAATTAAAATTGATACATGCTTTCATTGGCAGCAACGTCCCCCCAGCTTTGTCTAAATCAACAAGGCATGCTGGGAAAAAAGTAGCTGTCTGGAGCATGCAACATTCTGATCATTTTGTGCAGTTCCACTAAAATAGAGCTGAGCGTCCCTGTTCCAAAGATATTAAGTGTGATTACGATAATAGAGGACTAATGATGAAACAATAAACACACAAATAGAAGCCGGCCACCTTTGCCGTCTCTCTTAAGACTAACTAGTTGGAGAAGATTAGGCTCGGAGTTGGATGAGGAGGATAGAGCAAAACCAATCTCCCTTTGTGAAGTCGCACTGAAATGTAGAGACGTTGCACGTGTGACATTTTAGTACAACTGCACAAAACACTCTTAAGAAAAAAGTGATTTGTGCAGTTCACCAAAAGGTCGCAATAGCAACGAGGTGAAATGGATAGCCCTGTTTGCAAAAAAGAGGTAGAAAGGAAACAATTACTGGCCAATAACAGTTGATGACACATGCGACGACAAAAGAGAAGGATATTCCTGGTCCTAAGGGAAGATAACAACACGGTTGTGTTTGTCTAAAACGGTGTGAGGACGAGAATGCAATATGGAAAGTATGCCGGACGAGCTACGTTTTGGGCAAAGAACTATGGAAGATCCACATGCAGCGACGTGGGAAGACGGGCAGTGGAGTAAGGCCGGAGGGGATACCTGGAGGTCGTCGGGATGTAACTAGGTGAGCAGCAGCACGCGGAATCTACGAGCAGGTGGCGTAGGCCCTGCCGCGCCGAAGCTTGGTCAGAGAGAACGGCATGTACCGCAGATCGGGACGTGCTGCCTCGGCACCGTCGAACGGAGAAACGATGCACTTCCTCCCTTTCCACCGGCGGACGGGATGCTGCCGCCGTGTACCCGCGCGGGTGTGGCTGGGCACGAAGCGTGAGTACGTGCACGGTGCACCTATTCTCTTCTTGTATACGTACACCACCTACGTGGGGTTGTGTGAGAGAGATACAAACCTAGAGAGATATAGTGTGTGGGTTCTTGAGAG
>NC_041393.1:36960452-37004604 GCF_002162155.2 Triticum dicoccoides
GGGGGGAGGTCAATCAAAAAATCTAACATATGCAATGTGTGTGAAATAGAGTCCTGGATATAACATGTATATAGAGGGGGCGATCCACGAGAAGAGAGTGGAGGTATCATCGACTTGAGGTGTCCATAGAATTGAAGAGAGGGATGATGTGTGTGTGTGTGTGTGTGTGCACGCGCGCGATCGATAAAGAGTGCCATCGAATTTGTGTGTGCCCACGTCAAAGATATAGAGTGGCTGGCCTACTGGAACGTGAGAGGGGACATGTGCAGTTTGTCTCTATGGCATGGATACCTACCTGCGGCGCTCGACTATCGGTGTGTGGTGGGGGAAGAGGGAGGCCCAATTAACTATAGAGGTACAATGGCTGGTATATGTGTGGAGGAGGAGAGAGGCCTACCTCATGTATTAAGGAGATCGATCTGCCTCATGTATTAAGGGAGATCAGTCAGCGTCCATGCATATGTGCAGGAGAGGAATAAGGTTGGGAGAGAGACAGAGCTAGAGTGTTGGAGGGGGTGGTAGTGGAGTTGCTTCTAACAAATGGTGGGATAGGCTTGCTAGACAGACGGAGGGCACGCACGCAATATCAATAAGAGAGGAGATGGCTGCTTGTTGTCTGTGCACGTGCGTGTGAGAGACGGGTCAGGAGGCATGCACGAATGATGAGGGGGGACGATGTGGCTGTGGTAAGCAGACGTAACTACATAGGAAGATCAATCACCCTTTGTTAGAGAAAGGAGAGACATAACTTGTGAGGTACGTCGATCGATGGGGGGGGGTAGTTAAAGTCGATCTAGGTATATGTTGGGAGATCGATCTGTACACATGCATGTGTGTGTTAGAAGCAAATGAGGCACGAAGAGAAGGATAGAGAGAGAGGGATTGATGTAGGAGGTGGTATGAGAGGCATACTATATTGAGGGGGGAGGAGTGTGCGAGTACGAGAACGATGAAAAGAGTGGTGGGAGTGAGGCATGGACGGTGACAAGAGAAGAGGGGAATCTTGTGTTTGTGCTAGGCACACCTGGCTAGAGAGGCATATCGATCGATGTGTGTCGTAAAGAAGGAGCTGGGGGGCCTACACACACCATGTGTGAACGACCTAAAGTGAAAAGACGAATTTGCGTGATGGAGCTAGAGAATGCTGAGGGAGAGTGAGAGGGATGCGGGCGTGTGCATGCACAAGAGAAAGTTAGTGCTAGCTACAAAGATAAGAGGGTTGTGTGGGTGTAGAAGACGAATAAAGATCATATATACTTCATTATAAAAAGCGAATTTAGATATTTGAAGAATTTATCATAGTGTTTTAAACCGACGCATGTGTGAATATATATAACGGTGATACACATGGTGTGGTTATGAACATGTTATACTACATTTAATATATTTTATCTCTACTCTTATAAAAAAACGATTGTTGTTGATGATGCTATGCCTGCCATCCTGCATTATAGGCCGTCCGATTTATATTTGGTGGATAGCAAGGAAAGTATGATGGTTGAAGTTGGCAACAATCATGATTGTAGATTCTTATTGAAATAGAGAAACGAATTCAAATTTAGTTCGAATTGCAGCGGTAGTATAGACATTTGGAATGCACTAAAATGTTGGTATGAGTAGGTTACATGCATTATACAACAAGCGAAAAAATTTAATCGTACATTGCTTTGAATAGCATTTGTACAGTAAAATGGGGCAAAACTCTCTCTTTGTGTGGTGTGAATAGTTTTATTTTTTTCATTTTATTTTTGGTTGAGGGAAGTGCGAATTGATTTGGTACGTACAAGTACAATAGTACTACACGTTAGGCTTGTCCCTAAAATTCAACCCGCGTCTTGTTATATCCCGAAAATTCAGATATCGTGCTCTCAAAACTGGCGCCTTCACAACCTGCGCCTTGCTATCCCGAAATTACAACGCGCGCGAAAACTCCCTCCAGCTGCCAAATCCCGACATGCGAAATCCCCCATCTAACCCTGAGCCAAAAGGTTCGCTAGTTCAAATCGGTGGGGGTACTATTGTAACACACCCTATATTTTGGACAAGCGCGTCCCTAAGTCATGCTTCACCCCCTCCCATCGCCCCCTTTTCGCCATTCGAAATCCCAGGCCGCCATAACCTCTCCGCTCCAACCGCGAACCCCAC
This sequence comes from Triticum dicoccoides, assembly GCF_002162155.2. Classification (NCBI taxonomy): domain Eukaryota; kingdom Viridiplantae; phylum Streptophyta; class Magnoliopsida; order Poales; family Poaceae; genus Triticum; species Triticum dicoccoides. The sequence continues at coordinate 36,962,598 of NC_041393.1, forward strand.
CCTCCTCCATCCTCCACGTCACCGCTGCCCAGCCGGAGCCTCTTCCCCGACGATGTCGTCCCCCGCAACAGCTTGACGTGCCTCGTCCCCCTCCCCGGATGAGGATCCGTCGTCCATCTAGTTGTCCTGCCGGTTCAGCCGCCCCGTCCTCCACCTCCAAGGAGCTGCTCCGACGATCGCCTCGTCTATCGCGGCTGCTCCATCCCCACAGCACCGCCTTAACCTGCTCCACCGGAACCGCAACATCCTCACCGACTCCTTGGACGAAGCCGAGGCCTACTCGGCGCCACCAAAGAGGTTGTACACTCATCGCATCGCACCTTCTCCTTAACTCGACCTCCTGGTGCCGACGGTGCTCCATCCCGCACCCCCATGGAGCGGCTACCTTGAAGCCGGCGCCGCGGGCGACATCTCCACGGCGGCTCTCCCACAGTGCGAGGCCTCTTCGGCGGCGGCGTCCATACCAGCCAGATCTGCTGCTGCTGCTCCGGCTCTCGCTTGCTCGCTCGCGCGGCTGCTGCTGCTCCGGCTCTCGCTCCATCGCTCGCTCGCCCAGCTACTGCTGTTGCTGCTCTCCCCCTCGCTCGTGTTGTTGCTCTGCTCTGATTAAGCCACACTTCAGTCGACTGAATCGACTTTTGGGTCAGTCAATTTTCAGGGGTTGGGGAGGCTCGCCGGAGTTAAGGAAGAACCACCCGCAGCGGGGATGGGGGCTCGCCGGAGAGGTACCCCACTATCTATCTTAGGGTTTAGGGCGGGGGGCGGGGGCCTAGAGGGCTGGCCGGGGCGGCGGTGGCGAGTTGTTTCGGGGCGGCGAGGCGGCACTGGGGCCGGTGGTTCGGCCGGTGGTGGCTGGCAGCTCAGGGGGTGTGCAGGTTGAAGATGAACTGCAGGCCCTCCCTAAACTACATTTCAAGTGCCTCTCTGCTACCATTGCGTTCAGTTTCGACAGTAGCATTCAGATTCCACAGTAAATTTCAGTTTCGACAGTTAAGTTCTGAGTCAACAGTTTTTACCTCATCTGTAGTAGTCAAGTGGTTTTTGGTGATGTTAATTTTACATCCATTTTACATCATCTACTGGAGATGCTACTAGAATCCCACTTGATATTGACGATGTATGTCTTGTGTTGCTTCAGCCTTGACGTCTTACAGCTCACCGGAGCTGCTCCAACGACAGAACGATCCATCACAACAAAGCAGTACCCTGGACGCCGTCTACAGATTCCTCAGATCTTCCTCCACATCTCCGGCAGCCACCTCTACCTCAACTGCTTCAGCGACCAACCCAATGATGCTGAAGTCGACACGGCTACGGCAAAGAGGTTGTACACTTGTTGCATCACTTATTACTATACATTCACATCGATCCATTAGGGTTATTTTGGTTCAACGGAAAAACGTCTATCCACTGGTTGTTACCATCACTCTAAATTTCTGCATGCTCTCCTTACATAATCTCACCATATTTTTTCGTATGCATGTCAGATATTGTACACAGTCATGCTGAACATGTAGAGAAAAAGAGAAGAGTTTTGCGCGGCAATACAATGTCATGCAGACATCGCTCCATGGTGGGTTCAATGGCAAACCCTCCCCACCCCTCTCCAGATTGTAATCCAGAGGAAGATATCTGTTCTGAGGCGGATTCAGACGCCGCTGACCACTCCTATTTACCCCCCAAGGTGTTTGCTCTACCTTGGCATGATGATGTTAGTCATATCATGCATATGTTGCCTTGCAGTGCCTACTTTTGACATCATATATGTCATCTGCTTAGTTTAGACATGTTCTGTAATGCCACCAGTTTAGTTTCTATATCATATATGGGAATTATGCAGTCTCATGTCTTTTAGCCAGCCATAATATATGTGAAAGCCATCATGTTTAACCAGGCATCATATATTTGAATGATATCTTTCCCATCCTTTTCTTCATTACATTTCCATTTGTCGACAATGTTTGTACATTAATCTACTCTTCCTGTGGATCAGCCATTTGGGTGGGAGATGGAAAAATCTGGAGTGAAAACAAGGCCTTCAAAGCAGACAGTGCTACCTGTTGAAGCAGATCTCTTGTTGGGTCCCGATAGCTCCTCAGAGATGGATTCAGAGACAGATGACCAGTCCTATTCCCCCACTGAGGTGTATGCTCTAACTTGGCATGGTTATACTGCTCATATCATGCATACGGTGTCTTGCATTGCATAGTTTAGACATCATATACACAATATTCAACACCATGTTCTTAGTTCAGACATCATATCGAATGCCCTTTGTTTAGCATATAAATCACATATGTGAATTAAATGATGTGATCCTGATTACTTAGATAACATGTAGGTGAATTATGTCATGTGATCATGTTTAGTTATTCATCATATCTTTGAATTACGTTATGCTACGCTATCCAGTTTAGATAGACATCATATATGTGAAATTATGTCATGCTATCTGTTGGGGATATAAGTATTGGATGTAAACCGCCTAGGAGGGGCCGGTTCACCTTCAACTACATTGAAGCCCATGAAGACCCCGAAGATGGTGCTTTACTAATGAAGTTTAGAGGCCCGAAGCCCAAAGGCGGATTAGGGCCCATAGTGGCAAACCGCCATGGTTATGTAACTTGTATTGTAAGTTAGGAAAGGAGAGACCGAGTCGGACACTTGTATGAGTCGGCCTCGGGGCTCTGTAGAACGGCCGGACATCAACCTGTGTATATAAAGGGACGACCCGGCGGCGGTTCAGGGACGACAGACAACAACTCGAGACTCAGGCAAAGCGTATTTGCTCCTTGATCATCAAAACCCAATCAATCCCATCACAACTAGACGTAGGCTTTTACCTTCATCGAAGGGGCCAAACTAGTATAAAACCTCCCGTGTCCCTTGTCCGCTTTAACCCCTCAAGCTAACCCGTAGCGATGACTCCACGACTAAGTCCTTTCATGAGGACATCTGACGTGTTAATTCCATGATAGTTGGCGCCCACCGTGGGGCTATCGCACGATGGTTTCGAGTTCTTGAAGGGCAGCTCTGAAGGACTTAAGGGGTACGTGGTCAGCCGGATGACCAAAAGTCGTCGCGGCAACCTCTACATCGACGACGAATGATAGGGCCCCAAGGCCGGCTCAATCGAGTACGGGTACCGGGTCCCCTTTGGTGGAATTCACGTCTTCATTGGGAAGATCGGTGAACCAGGGCCTGAGCCGGACATCTACACCGACCTCGTCGAGACGGCTCAGCCTGCAAGCCCTGCCCAGGTGAAACCCGCCATGAAGCGTTCATAGGATGTGTCCATGGGATCGGATCTGAACCGGTGTCTGAAGGCGAGACGGTTGTTTATTCCAATGGCGAATCATCCACTGGTGAAACCGAGTCCCTGTACCAAGTTCATGATGGTGTGTTCGAAGGATATTCCGATGGAAACAGTATTCCGGACCTCCTTGAACCGCCAAGTCGGGTTGCTGTTTTCATGGCTAGAACACAGCCCACTCTGCAATCTTCATCCACAGCAGCAATGAATATCGGATCAGCAGCCACGGCAGGAGGTCCAACGCGCCGACCAGCTCAAGTCCTCTCCTGTTTGATGGATGCCTGGGCTACCTTGTTAACCACGATAGTTACCCTAGAGACGCAGGATCAGAATAATGCGAATATTGCGAAGCTGAAGGACCAGATAACACAGGCTAAGGAGGACCTAGCAACTGAAGACGCTAGGTTGGCTGAAGAACGGGCCGCTTTGGATGCCCAGTCAGAGCAAATACAGGCGCAGAACTACCGGCTCCTGTTGGATCAGAATGCAACAAATGTTGTAATGCGGAGAAAGTATTGGTCACGTATGCCAACAGTCTTCGAGGGAGTAAATCTTTTCAATACGCTAGGGGCTGGGCCGAGTAATCCGGTAGCCACAAACCGGACTGACGCGCGGAGGGCAGCACCGGATCAACTACGGACGATGGAACCACCTCGACAAACGGATAACCCGATGCAATACGTGTCAACACCACCGGGTCACTTCTTGAGCCCTTTGGATAATATGATCGCTGTAGCATCTCGCTTGGCAGCTATTTCGATGGAGGACGATTCACTAGCGGCAATTGAGACGCGGCGGGCCAGAGATCTTCTTCAAACCGCCGTGGTGCAGCAGCAGGCTTATTCTTACAACCAGGATAGAATTCATTCAACTCCCCGTCTGAGCAAAAGTTATAGTAGGCACATGGATGAACCGGAAGTGTCTAGCAGTGCGCGGCACCGAAATGTTCCCCAAGGACCCAATCTGGCACGCGGTGAGGTAAATGCTCAGGACGTGGTGGATAATGGCAGGGCACGAAGGGAGGCCGCTTTAGCAGCACAACATACGGGTCATTATCAACCCGCCCCAGTTCACCCTGCGGTGTCGGTAGACCGTGGTACCGGGTTAGCCTTCAGTTCCTGGGGAGTGCCTTGTCTCATTCCGGCTCTACGTAATGTGCGACTGCCTAAAGATTTCAAAGGTCCATGTAAGGTGCCGAATTACACGGCGGATCAGCCACCTGAGGCGTGGGTCGAGAGTTATGAGATGGCATTGGAGATGTTGGATGTGGATGAAGCGGCTTGTGCAAAGTATTTCACGATGATGTTGGAAGGGACAACCCGTACTTGGTTGAAAAACTTACCAGCTAACTCCATCGAATTGTGGGACCAGTTGAAGGCCCGGTTTATAGTCAATTTCAAAGACACATGCAAACAGCCTATGTCCATTATGGATCTGGATGCCTGTGTTCAGGGTGATAATGAGTCAACAACTCATTGGGTGCGCCGGGTTTCAGAAGTTTTGCATTTGTCGGACTGGCTTAATGTTGGCCAAGCAATCATAAAGCTGAAGTGTAATTACCGGTTTAAGTCACTAAAGATGAAGTTGGGATGGCTCAAGCGCCACCGCAATGACATGGGAACACTTATGGCAGCCTTGGTCAAATATGCCGATTCTGATAATACCAAGGATCCCGATTCTGATGAAGAGAAACCGGAGAAGGGAAAGAAGAACGGCGGTGCAAAGGGGCAGCATCACAACCAAGGAGGCCATGGAGGTAATGGTAAATGCAAAGCTGATAGTTAAGATTTTGTGGCTAACACCAATATGCAGCATCGTAAAGGTAAACCGCCCCAGCGCGGTGGAGGGATGAATTTGGAGCCTTTGTTGAATCAGCCGTGCCCGAAGCACGGGACCAAGGAAGTTCCATCAATGCATCTTTGGAAGGATTGCCACATTATGAAAGAGTTTAAAAATTCTGATCTATTCCGGTATGATCAGGGCCCCTCGGGCGGTGCAGGACCAGGTTTTCATGGTGGCGGCGGTTCAAGTTCTGGATTTCAGAATAATCAGGGTAACCAGAACAACCAAGGTGGTAACAGCCAACAGAATAGTCAAGGAAACCAGCAGCAGTCGGGTTATCAAAGTCACCCCAAGCAGTTGAATGGTGGGCAGTATCACGTGTTCACCACTAGTTTGTACAAGCGTGATCAGAAGCTTCACAAGAGGGCAGTTAATGTTGTTGAACCGGCGGTGCCACGGTATTTGTGGTGGTCCGAGCAGCCCATTGTGTGGAGCAGAGAGGATCATCCACCCGGGCTTGATAATCCGGGTCACCTTGCTTTAGTGGTGGCGCCTCAGGTGGGAGGTTATAAGTTCACCAAAGTGCTGATGGATGGAGGAAGTAGCATCAACATCCTGTACTATGAGACTTTTCGTCGCATGGGGTTGACAGAGAAGAGTCTTAAACCGTCAAACACTATTTTCCATGGTGTGGTGCCAGGTAAATCGGCATATCCTGTTGGCAAGATTGCTTTAGAAGTTGTGTTTGGAGATGAGCATGATTCTAGGTCTGAGACATTGACCTTTGAGGTGGTGAAGATCCAGAGCCCATATCACACACTGTTTGGACGGCCGGCTTATGCTAAATTCATGGCGAGACCCTGCTATATCTATCTACAGCTCAAAATGCTAGGTCATAAGGGGACTATCACAGTACACGGTAGTCGAAAGATCGCTTTGGATTGTGAGGAAGGTGATGCGGCTTATGCTAAGTCAGTTTGTGCTACAGAGGAGTTGAAATTTTATAAAGAAAATGTTGATCCGGCAGACATGACCCCTCTGAAGAATCCCAGCACCAAGCATGACCTGACACTGAAGTTCAAACCGGCTGATGAGACTAAACTTGTTGATTTTGTTCCTGGCGATTCATCCAAACAGTTTAGCATCAGCACCAATCTGGATCCGAAATAGGAAAGCGCGCTCATCGAGTTCATCCGTGAGAACCGGAACATTTTTGCACGGAAGCCTTCTGACATGCCAGGTCTACCGAGGGAACTCGCTGAGCACACTCTCAATATTGATCCCAAGTTTAAACTGGTCAAGCAGTTTCTTCGCCGCTACAATGAGGAAAGACGCAAGGCCATTGTTGAAGAGGTAGCCCGGCTGTTGGCTGCTGGGTTTATTGTTGAGGTATTTCACCCCGAGTGGTTGGCTAATCCGGTCCTTGTTCTTAAGAAAAACGGCACTTGGCGTATGTGTGTGGACTACACAGACTTGCATAAAGCTTGTCCAGCCGATCCCTTTGCTCTCCCGCTTATTGATCAGATTATTGATGCGACGGTGGGTTGTGAGCGCCTGAGTTTCTTGGATGCTTATTTAGGTTATCATCAGATCAAGATGGTAGTTAAGGACCAGGAGAAGACATCCTTCATCACTCCCTTTGGAGCCTTCTGCTATGTTTCTATGCCCTTTGGGCTCAAGAGTGCCCAGGCAACTTATTAGCGTTGTGTGTAGAATTGTCTTCACACGCAGATTGGGCGTAATGTTCATGCCTATGTGGATGACATTGTGGTAAAATCCAGGGAGAAGGAAACCCTGATAGATGACCTCAAGGAGATGTTTGACAATCTTCGGGTTTACAAAATGATGCTTAATCCGGACAAATGTGTTTTTGGTGTTCCAACAGGCAAGCTCTTAGGCTTTCTGGTATCCAACAAAGGCATTGAGGCTAATCCGGAAAAAATCAAAGCGATTACATCCCTGGCTAAACCAAAGTGTATCAATGATGTTCAGCGTCTGGCGGATCGGATTGCAGCCCTTAGCTGGTTTATCAGCCGTTTTGGAGAGAAGGCGATTCCTTTATATCAGATGTTGAAAAAGACAGACGATTTTGTCTGGAGTGACGCAGCTAATGCGGCTTTTGAGGAGTTAAAGCGGCAGTTGGTTGAACCGCCTGTTCTTGCTGCTCCGGTTGACAATGAGCCCTTGATATTATACGTGGCTGCCAATGCCCGAGCGCTCAGTGTGGCAATTGTGGTTGAGAGTAAGGAGGCTGGGAAGGAGTATCCGGTTCAACGGCCCGTGTGTTACATCAGTGAAGTCCTGATCGAGTCGAAACAACGCTATCCACATTGGCAGAAGTTGGTGTATGGAGTTTTTATGGCCAGTCGAAAGCTCAAGCAATACTTTCAAGGCCATCCCATCACAGTGGTTAGTTCTGCTCCTTTGGGCGATATAATTCAAAATAGGGAAGCAACTGGCCGGTTGCAAAGTGGGCAATTGAGCTTGGTCCACATGGTTTGAAGTATATGGCTCGAACAGCCATCAAATCTCAGGCGCTCATCGACTTCATCAACGATTGGAATAAGTTACAGGCACTAGAGGACAAACCGGACAGCACATACTGGACTATTCATTTTGATGGATCCAGACAATTGGAGGGCTCAGGGGCTGGAGTTGTCTTTACTTCCCCTCGAGGTGATAAAATTTGCTATGTTCTCCGCTTGATGTTTCCATGTACTAACAATGCAACTGAGTATGAAGCTTTACTCCATGATCTCCGTGTGGCTAAAGAAATAAACTTAAGTCGAGTTCGTTGTTTTGGAGATTCTAATCTAGTGGCTCAGCAAGTTTCTAGTACTTGGGATTCTAAAGATCCACTCATGGCGGCTTATAGACGTGAGGTGGATATTGTGGCAGGTCACTTTAAGGGTTACCAGGTTGAGCACATTGACCGGCACAAAAATGAAGCAGTAGACGCTTTAAGCCGGCTGGGATCTCAGTGTAAACCGGTACCCCCCCAATACCTTTTTAGATATCCTGCATAACCCGTCTGTTAAGTTGCCTTCAGAGGAAGATTTAGCTGTTCCTGATCTGGAGGCTCAATTGGTGGCTGCTTTACACATCACTCCGGATTGGACGGTTCCATATTTGCTGTATATGAACCGGGGCGAGCTACCAGATGATGAGGTTTTTTCCAGGCAGATAATCCGGCAGTCCAAGTCCATGGTTGTTCACAATGGCGAGTTACACCGTTGCAGTGTCTCAGGCGTGTTTCAACGTTGTGTTTCTCCTGAAGAAGGGCAAGAGATTTTACGTGAAATCCATGAAGGGGATTGTGGTCACCATGCCAGTTCAAAATCCCTGGTAGCTAAAGCTTTTTGTCATGGGTTCTATTGGTTGACAGCTCATGCTAATGCGGAGGATCTGGTAAAGTGGTGCGATGCCTGTCAGAAGTTTTCACATCGAGCTCATGTTCCGGCTCAAGAACTACGGATGATTCCTATCACTTGGCCTTTTGCCACTTGGGGGCTTGATATGGTGGGACCCTTTAAGCGTTCCAAGGATAAGAAGACCCACCTGTTGGTGGCGGTTGATAAATTCACTAAGTGGGTTGAAGCGGAGCCTGTCAGCAAGTGTGATGTGGCTACGGCTGTTCAATTTCTCAAAAAGATTATCTTCCGCTTTGGCTTTCCACACAGTATTATCATGGATAATGGTACAAACCTTTCTAAAGGTGAGATGGAGGATTTCTGTCAGAGAGAGCACATCCGGCTTGACTTAGCATCTGTGACGCACCCTCAGTCCAACGGTCAAGCGGAGAGAGCCAATCAAGAAATCTTGAAGGGTATTAAACCCCGGCTCATGATTCCCTTAAAGCAGACACCGGGTTGTTGGGTGGAAGAATTGCCTTTTGTGTTATGGAGCATCAACACCACCCCCAATTGATCAACAGGTTACACACCTTTCTTCATGGTATACGGGGCAGAGGCAGTCCTCCCAAGTGATATTCGTCATGATTCGCCTCGGGTTGCTAATTATGTTGAAGCGGACAACGAGCAAGCACGCCAAGAGGCGCTGGACCTGTTAGATGAGAAACGGGACATGGCTTTGGCTCGATAGGCGGTTTATCAACAAGACCTGCGGCGTTATCACAGCCGCCGGGTTAAGACAAGAACCTTTCAAGAAGGCGACTTGGTGCTCCGGCTTATCCAGGATCAGACCGATATGCACAAGTTATCCCCACCTTGGGAAGGACCCTTTGTGGTCAGCAAAAATCTGCACAACGGATCGTACTACCTCATTGACGTTCAAGAAGACTCACGCAGTTCTAAGGAGGAGACCCGGCAGCCTTGGAACATAGCTGGCCTTACTACACTTGAGCCATAGGCTTTTCTTATGTACATATTTTGACAATGTATATATTATGATCAATATAATAAACCAGCATCCTTGTTATAAGCAGGGCCTCTGCTGTTTTCTCTCAAATATCCTTTGAGTTGCATGGGGGCTTCAGCTGATAAAGCAGAGTACTACCTGTTAAACCGGCTATCATGCCATAATACAGCTTGGGAGCTTCACACCCAAGGGGCCAAAGAGAGTCTGGATGCTATGCGCAACTCAAACATAGGCACCCATGAGCACAGCTCACAAAGTTACTTGGGGGCTCCTTGTGTCAAATACCAAGGAGTTTGAAAGGACCCTTGTAACTGGGTATCGACCCATGGCTTGGAAGCCTGGTGTATTCACCTAAAACCCCGAGTTAACCTGCCTTCATCAAGTAAGCCACTCCTATCCAGGTAATCCTGGCATGACCCGTCGAACGTTTGACAGTTACTCTCATTGAGACACTGAACTTGTCAAAGTTAAAATGATGATTGGTTAGTTGGAGGCCCATCTTAAAAGGCTTTGTCAAATGGTTCAACTCAGTGGCCTGGCAGCCCATGAAAAGCCTCGAATTTGGGCCTGGCAGCCCTTGAAAAGCCTCGACTACAAGTTTTTATTTTCTTTTTGAAGTTCTCTTCTTTGTTAAGGTTTTGAGTTAAACCGGCATTTCTTGACCCGTATGACTTTTCAGTCATTATATTAACCCGGTGTTTATTAACCCGGCTTGGTTTGCTACTACATATTGTCAAGACCTCATTGTTAAACCAGCGTTTTCTAACCCGGCCTGGATTTGACTACATGTCGCCAGTTTTGTTCATCTGGTGTTCATTATAACCTGGTATGACCCCTTACACACCATCATTATATGGTGAGAGGTCAAACAGTTTAAAATTTGGGTTTACACCCTTACTACAACAAAAAGTTGGTATCTGACTAAGTGATTTCATATCACAGGTATGAGTTATTTCATATTTATTTTGCTTTGGTTATTAGCTAGGCTTTATCTTGGGCATTATGACCCGTCCGGCGGTAAACCGCCCGGACAATTCTTTTTATGCAGACATAGGGATTGCATACTATATTATGATATATGAACCAACATTGAAATTATCATGGCGGATCACATAAAGTATCTCCCACTGCACGATGGCAGCAGATCAAAGTATTTTTGCTAACCTATTACAAGGCACTTTACGGCCCAAAATATGGAATTGTTTCTTCCAACAGAACAGTTTTTGAAGCGTCAACCAGATCGCCGGATCAAGCCTCATCACCATGTTGACGTGAAGTGGATGGGTCATCTGGCGTTGGTTCAGCCTCCTCCTCCCCATCCAGTGGCTGGAAATCAGTGGTGGTCCAGTCAATCCGGGTTAAGGCATGAAAGACAGCCTCTTCACTTACAAGTTCAGACGGATCAACGTCAGGGGCGTAAGTGTGCTTACGAATTGGCAGAATAAGATTTTGCACTTCTAGATTTGTTGTTGGCATCATAGAAGGACCGGTGAACTGTCAAGTTAGCTTCTTCTGCCAACTGACTTGCCAGAGGACGCATCTCCCTTGTCACTTTTTTGAGGGCTTCGTTATCAAACTCTGCCCTGTTTTCTTATTCACTGGGAAAGCCCTTGGCAATGTCAACCAGATCTAGATCAGCTATCTATGCTTTGGCTCGGGTAAGTGCTAACAAAGTGCCAACCCTGGCAGCGGATCGCTTCACCTCTTCTATTTGTGCTGGCGTCATGGATAACCTGGCCAGAGTGTCCTTGATCAGTGTTGGGGCCGAATTATCATAGGTGGATGCGCAGATAACCCGTTGGGCACCGGTATACAGCTGTTCAATCAGCATATAGGCTGCCTTTAGCTTCATCCGCATATCAGAGCCCAGATGAGCAATGCGGCTACCTACAGCGGTTTAAGGATTTCATGTTAAACCGGCAAAATTTCAAAGATGGACATTCACAAAGCCTTGGCAAAAGGTACTTACCAAATATTGTAGAAGTCATGGCATTCACTTGGTGCTTTAATCCAGTAAGCTCTTCCGCCACCGGTTTAAGAGCCGATTTGGCGTCTTCCGCCCGCTTCAGCAATCCAGCCTTTTCGGTGTCCCAATTGGCACGCTCAGACTTGAACCACTCTTTGAGTTGCTCCATGGTGGTTAAGGCGGTTTTTAACTCATCCTTGGCCTTGGTGGTTTCTACTTGTTGGGATTTAAGATTCTCTTGAAGATCAGCGATTTGAGAGACTTGTTGATTTATCTTAGTCTGCAACAGTCAGAAGAGCATGTCAATATCTTTTTTGAAAGTCCCGAGCATATAACTAGTTATACACTTGGCACTTGGGGGCTAATGTGGATCACTTTTTCTACTGATTGTTTGAAGTCCCAAGGATTAATACAAGTTTTAATCTCGGCACTTGGGGGCTAATGTGTGTTTGATCAAAAAAATACACAAGGAAAACCAACAAAGTACAGTACGGAATATACAAGTCCCGGTTTGACTTTCTAAGACAAACCGGCCCTTGGGGGCTACAATACAATGAAGGTACGGAATAAAAGATCAAAGTGTTTACCTCATAGCGTTCCTTCATCAGATTTACCAAACCGGCCTCATAGTCCCGGCTTGTGAAGAGGCGGTTCAAGAAACCAGAATGAAGATCCTGAGCAGACAGATCAGCATAGCTTGACAAGTCGGTCTTCCCCTTCCCCTTGTTCATAAAAACAAATTGATCCTTGGCGGAATGTTTGGAAAAAACAACTGGATTGCCTGGGGCGGTATACGTAGTGCCAGTAACAACAACATCATCATCTTTGGCTGGGCTTGATGGATTGACATTTTCCTTAACTAGGCTTGGCGGTTTGGCAGCAGGACTTGGCGGTCTGGTAGCAGGGCTTGGTGGATCAGCAGTTGAATCCCGCTGATCAACAATTGGACTTAGAGGGGCGGTATGAGGATTTGATGTATCAACATGTGTCTCCGGATCAGCCTCCGGCAGGTTAACATCAGCACCTGGATTTTGCGGAGCAGAGTCATCTATGACAATCTCAGGATTTTTGCCATCATTTTCTAGGGTCTTCTCCGGATCAACATCGTCAGTAGGGCCGCTGGTCTTGGATTTCTTACTCAATCGGGCCTTGGCACTACAACATCAAAAGTTAGAGTATGATAAACCAACGCATGAAGAAACTAATCAAAAAGCAATAAACTTACCCAGCGACAGTCTTGAGGGGAGGCAGCTGAGTCGTGGATGAACCGCTCGATGAATTAGAAGATTCCTGGTAATTCGGATCAGACGGATTGAGTGGGCATCGAAAGAAACCCTTCAAAGGATAAAGTTTTTCTGGAGAACAAATCACCTCTGGACGACGCTTCCGGGTTGGTGTATCTGGTAGACCAGACGAGGTGATTTGCTGGCCATTGTGCCGAGTTGTGCGATGTTCTTCAGCTTGTTGTGTCTTCAAAGAAAATTTTGGATCCAAATGAGCAAGGGGGTGAGAGCGTTTTACTTTCCGAACTACACGGCAAACTCTTTGAACCGGCACAAGATCTGAATCAAAAGAAAGAGTGATTACCTCAACATGGTCTGCATGGCTGGCCTTAGCATCATCCTGGGAATAATCATTGTCAGTAAGATGTACGAAAAAGGAACCAAGTGAGTCAAAGTTCTACCTTTGCATCTGATTCATCATCTTCTAGCGGATCAGAAGACTCGGCGGTTTTCTTCTTGGCAATTTTCTTGGTGGCCTTGGTCTTTGCACGAGAAGCCCTCGCTGGTTTAGTCCGTTTCCAGAAGGAGTTGTTGGCCTATGAAATTAAGGCAAAGGAATGTTAGCACATAATTAAAGCAGAGGCGAATCAGTAAGAATTAAGCTGAACTTTACCGCTGGCGGTTGATTGGAGACGCAAAAAGGTGGCAACCCGGTTTGGCTGCATGCAGAGATCGTTTCATCAAGCATCTTCTTCACAGATTCAGTAACTTCAAGGTCCATCATTACTATTTCATGATATTGTTGAGGGTCTTTGACATTGCCAGTATATTCATGCATCAATCCGGGGCGGCGGCTTAAAGGCAGAATGCCCAAAGAAACCTAGCAGCGGACGAGATCAATGCCAGTTAAATGGTTGGCCATGAGAGCCCGGAGCTTGGCGAGTTGAGGCGCATAAGTTTTCCGTTCTGTGGCAGTTAAGCGTGAAGGTAATGGATGACCATTTCTAAGCCGGTGAGGGCGGTAACCTGGCAAAGGGTTATCTCCATCAGGGGCAGTGTTCCGGCAGTAAAACCAAGTTTGGTTCCAGTCTTTGGGATGACTATGATGTTTTACATGAGGGAAATCAACCTCTTTTCTCTTCTGAATTGAAACCCCGCCAAGTTCTGTATTGGGACCATCAGAGAACTCCGTGCGGCGGTTCAAATGGAAAAAAATCCCGGAACAACTCCACAGATGGTTCTTCTTGAAGATAAACTTCGCAGAACACTTGAAAGTGGCATATATTGGACACGGAGTTCGGTCCAATATCTTGTGGATGGAGTTGGCAGCTTGCAAGGACATGCCGGAAAAAATGCGATCCGGGCGGGCTGAATCCCCGGTCTAAGTGTTGCATAAAAACAATCACTTCTCCATCTTGAGGTTCAGGTGGGCATTCAGAGCCCGGAACTCGCCAATGAAGGACCCTTTTTGAGGCTAAAGTGCCAGTGGTGACATATCCGTTGATTTTTGTCTCCGTGATCCGGGACGGAACCCAATTGCAAGCAGAGAATTGTTTTGTCATCTCGGAAGGCAAACTGTGAAAGGAAAAAGGCCGGTTTACAATTGACGGTTTAAGTGTACTATTCAGTGTTAAACCGGGAAATTGCTGTTCAAGTTCAGTTGGCGGTTTAAGTGAGGGCTAATGGTGTATGGAGGATTGACTATTAAAGGTTAAACCGCACCTGAGCAGAAGAGCCAGAGCCAAAAAATCTACTAAGTGTTTACAGAAACAAGTTTCATAATATGACAGTATAATTTTGGATCTACCGTGGTTAAAAAGAGAAAATTTCTCTGAACCCTATAATGGCGCTAAGAGGAACAAAAAAGATCCAGACGGAGTTTGTTCAGGAGCGGCAAGATGCTATGGTATGGTAAACTAACAGTATGGATCTAACCGTAGATCAAAACTATCAGGCGCATATATAATCACAATAAAAAGACTAAGAGAAGGGCGCGGAAGAACTGAAGAACGGCGACGAGCACAGATGAACTCAAAGCCCTAATGGAGATCTAGGGTTACAGGAAAATGGACTTACCAGAGCCACTCAGCGGCGAAGGAGCACTGAAAGGACTCTGGTGCGAACAGGGTGATGCAGCGGCCTTGGTCAGTGCAGATTCGAAGGTCGACGGCGGCGGCGGCGCTAGGGCTCTTCGGGTCGCGATGAGGAAGAAGAGGAGAAAGGGGATAAAGTGGAAGGACCCTTCGGGTGTATTTATAGCAAGGAAGAAAGATAAGTGACAGGCGCGAAAATCAAGGAGCCTGAAGCGGCAAGGTGGGCGTGGCTGACGCCTCGGTTTTCAAGATAACATTAATGAAGGAATCTTTTTAATCATTTTTTACAGAGATGACGTCATGATGGTCCGTTGCGGTGACCAGAGGATGACGTCACCGCGGCAGTTCAATAAATTTGCAGGAGAAGATATCATGGCGGTTTACGAAAAATATAAGAAGATGCTCGTAGAAATTCTTGAAGTTTTAAGGATCGACATGAACAGGTTCAAATCAATCTGGGGCCTAATGTTGGGGATATAACTACTGGATGTAAACCGCCCAGGAGGGGCCGGTTCACCTTCAACTACATTGAAGCCCACGAAGACCCCGAAGATGGCGCTTTACTAATGAAGCTTAGAAGCCCGAAGCCCAAAGGCGGATTAGGGCCCATAGTGGCAAACCGCCGTGGTTATGTAACTTGTATTGTAAGTTAGGAAAGGAGAGACCGAGCCGGACACTTGTATGCGTCGGCCTCGGGGCTCTGTAGACCAGCCGGGCGTCAACCTGTGTATATAAAGGGACGACCCGGCGGCGGTTCAGGGACGACAGACAACAACTCGAGACTCAAGCAAAGCGTATTTGCTCCCTGATCATCGAAACCCAATCAATCCTATCACAACTAGACGTAGGCTTTTACCTTCATCGAAGGGGCCGAACTAGTATAAAAACTCCCGTGTCCCTTGTCCGGTTTAACCCCTTCAAGCTAACCCGTAGCGATGGCTCCACGACTAAGTCCTTTCATGAGGACATCTGACGTGTTAATTCCACGACACTATCCGTTTTAGTTAAACAATATACATGTCAATTATTTCATACCCTCTTTTTTCCACACTATCTATTGCATCTGTTTCTCATACAATGTCTGTACATTCAACTATGTTTCCTATTTATCAGCCATTTGAATTGGAGCGGGTGATGCCAGTATCTAGCAGACTAAAAACATGGTCTTCAAATAAAACAGTGCTACCTCTTGGTGGAGATAGCACCCCGGTTGTACATGCACAAGAACCAGCCCTACCACACATAACCCAAACTCTCGCAGATTGTACCCCTACTGCGATGGACAGAGAACCAACTTCACCCAATCTAACCCCAACCCCTGCCGATAGTAACACAGTTCCTGTTGACACAACACCATCTCCACCACAGAGCTCCCAAACAAGAGCAGTTAGTAAGGCAGCTCCAGTGCCCAAAGGGCCAGTAGTATCACGGCGAACCCCAACTCCACCAGTTAGTACGCCTATTCCTGTGGAGGAAGCACAACCAGCTAGTCGTAGTTTAGCATCTATCGCATTTGATGTTGTTAAATCGTATGTGTGTATCTTCCCATCTTGGAAATATTATACTGAAGATGAAGGAAAATGCCAGTTGCAGGTGTTTTTCCAGGAGTTATGTGTAAGTAATGTTATTCATGGCAATTACTTTGCTTCGTCCCATACATCCTACCTCCATGATGGTTATAATACAACAAATTTTCCCATTTTTCTCTATAGAGAAGGACCGATTTGGAAACTCAGGATGAGATAACCTATGCTAATACCTCTGCTATCTTCAAGAATGCTTGGTGGCAGTATCGGAATTACCTGAAGAAAACGTACTTCACCGACAAAGAAACTCATCAAATTCCCTTACGTTCTCCTGAGACACATTTACTGGACGATGATTGGGAACGTCTTGTTCTGTACTGGTCTCGAACCAAGAATGTGGTAAGGTCTATGAGATCATTTTCTATTTTTAAGTATTATATTCTTGCCTCTTATTGTACTCTGTTCATGTAGAACAAGTGCCTAAACCTGAAGAACAATTGTTCTAATTTAAGATTCCATTGCTATCATAGTTCAAAAAAGCGCTAGGCGTTAATTGTGCGTTTTGCCACCGCCTTGTGCTTTACTGACCAAATCGCATGCTTATGCGCAGTTATGCATAGATTATGCGTAGTTATGCACAATGCGTTTTGCCAACGCCTAGAGCCTAGGCGCGCTTAAGCGCTCGCTTAGTCGCGCCCTTTTAACTATGATTGCTTTGCTCTTGTATCACTGTATTTACTCATACAAACTTATTTTAAATTGAAGGATCCAATCGAAACTCCAATGGCACAACAGGTATGTTCACGCATGTTTCTTTAACATGTTTGCTCTTATCAATAGCTCTATTGATTTCAATTTCAATTGTGTATATAGTTGACTTTCATATCATGCACATTACTAGCATCACAACAGAACCAATAGTGTTGTTGTACATGTAGACCCATGGTACCCATCTGAAATCTTCTTGTGCCGTGTAGTTTCCCATGCTTTATATTCTTTCATTGCTGCTTTGTCTTGAACTGATATGATTTGAACCGTGTCTCTATTTTGATTTGGCAAGACAATGAAGTGACCATAGGACATAGATATATGTTATGTACTAGTACTTGGCACTAGAAGACTTGGTAGTTTAATCCTGTCCACCTTACTACTGAACTGGTTCACCGAAATGAGTTTCATATACTAGTACATGCTAAACTTGTTATGTGTCTGCTTGTTTCTTCTTTTAGAATGCTGACAGGATATTGGGGAAGAGTGCCTTATTAAGCAACGGTAAAGGAAGTAATGCGGATAAGGTTCAGGATAGTGACACATCCTTGTTGGTCTCCAACAAAGCTGACAAAACAGCTAAGGAAGACTATCTTGAAGACAGCGAGACAACCCCAAAGTCCTGTCTTGGTTTAGTTTCGAGTTACTAGCCACTACCGCTTGCACAAGCTATTCAAACTCACTGTCTGAATCAGTTCGGTTCTTGAGTCTCAACTACAAGCTGAAAGACATCGATCAGCTGTGCTGCGACAAGAAGCAGAAGGACTGCGAAAGTCCCTGGAGCATTCAGATGCATACTTTTTGGTGCAACAGCAAGCGTTGGAGGATTTTAGCGCCAAACAGGACAAAGCTAATCAGCTTGCTAAACTTATTGCCAGCATGGTGGATACCCAGGATAACGTTTCTTGAGTTCTTCTGAAGTTGATTCAGTTATGCTCTTGTTTTGCTGTCACGTTTATTTGCACTGGTGGCCAATTTTGACGGCCAGTGTATGTAATGTGCTGCTTTGTTCCCTATATTTGCATTGGTGGCGAACTTTGATGCCCAGTGGATGTAATATGTGTAATAGCAGTAATAGGCTAGCGTTAATTGCTTGCTTATTTATTTCCTTATTGTCTTGTTTTGTTGTTTGCTTGTAGTCACTACAGTTCTTTTTCTGTGTTTTTCTAGTGGCCACAATAGCCTATTTTTGGTAACTAAGCCAAAATAATCATGGCAACACATGGACTGTTGTTACCATGGGCTTCGTGCAGGATGTATGATCCATGGGCCTTCTTCCGGCTGTAGGATCCATCGGCCTTCTATATGGGCCTTAGGGTCCATGGGCCTTCTATGGGCCGTAGGGTCCATGGGCCTTCTGCGGGCTGCAGGGTCCATGGGCCTTCTATGGGCCGTACAATCCATGGGCCTTCTACGGGCCGTACTATCCACGGGCCTCATACAGGCCGTAGGATCCATGGGCCTTCTATGGGGCGTATCATCATTTCGCCAATCATGGGCCATACTATTCGTGGACCATAACGGGCCGTTAATAGGCCGTATTTGATAACTCTGTGAAAATAGCCCAATGGGTTTTTTTGACATGAAAACGGCCAACCGTATTAACGGTCCGCAAACGGGCCAACTATAACGACAGGCTGAATTTGGCCCACAAGCAGAAAATGACAGTAACGGGCCGTATGTAACCGAATGCTGCAAATGAGCCCAAGAATCAATGGGCCCTGAGAAGGCCGAAAGATAACTTGGGCTGGAAACGGCCCAATGGAATAACGGGCCATTAATGGGTATAACATGATACACTGTTCACTACGGGCCAGTTTCACCACGGGCCGTTAATGGGCCAAGAGTTACAAAGGGCCTCATATGGGCCGAAAGAAGTCATGGGCCACACATGGGCGGGAAGTTAAAACGGGCTGGAATCATATTGGACGGCCTAGATGACGCTACTGGGCCTAATCCGGATAGGGCGTAACGGGCCCTGGGTTAGCGGGCTGTAAATGGGCTATATGCGAATAGGCCGTTAACGGGCTTTCCGTGGGCCGGGCTGCCACCTTTTGACCAAGTCAAACGGGCCGGCCTTTTCACAGGAATGGGCCTCTGTTGGGCCGTGCCACGTGTCACCGTATCATAGGCGCCTTCGGTCCAATGAGCGGATGACATATGTCCCAGTGGTGAGCCGACACGTGTTTCCTCCAGCCAATGATGATTTTACACATGGAAAATCCCCATTGGTCGGGGCTGTTAACGGGTTATCGGATCCAAAACCCGACCCGATAGCTTAACGGCGTTCCGTTACGGTGGATGCCACATGTCGGTCACCCTTGACGAAAGCACTTCTGTGACGCGCGATTTATCGTCATGGAAGTGGACACTTCCGTGATGATAATTTTGGTAATGTCATGGGACACTTCTACGACAGCACATGTATGACTATCTAGATTCTGTCATAAATTTGTCATGGATGTTTATGCATGACAAAAAACGCGACCTACTATGACAAACATATCATCACGGAAGTGTATTTTTTTTGTAGTGTTAGTGCTCATGCACAAACTCTAGTTTTCATATCAGGCAACCATCAATACAACCCACAAAGGCAAGAAGCAGGGTATTACCTCCCTCAGAGGGCATGACATTGGGTAAATCCATGTCATGTGTGCACCTAGTTCCTATGCATCTATGTGACCCAATGATTGCTCAAACAGTACTTTTCTTGATCCCACCTTTTGGGCTTTCTCTCCAGTTTGCATGCAAAATCAAACTTTGAATCGGTTCCCCTCTCGGTGGCTAGCTTGGGTTGCATGAGCATATACATTTATGAGTAACTCAATGCACCATCCATCTAAAACATGATATAAATGTGATCTACTTTAAGAAGGAAATTATTAGTTAAGGCGTACCCCTTATAAAGGTTACTCTCAAACCTCTCTGGTGATGACATGTGGCTCATCACATGTGCGTCACTTGTCATCACCAAAGAGTTTTTGTTGGTTTTACCAATGATCGGAGAGGGGTGGAAGGATGCACTACGTGCATTTTTACAAGATCTGTTTTTCAAAATTGAAATATCTCATAACTAAGCATCCGAATTGCAAATCATTTACACCATTGCATTTCTTGTGTCAAAATCTTGTTGATAGATTTGAAAGAATTTTTCTGTTGACCCAACTTGTACTCGAGGATGTAGTATATACTTGTACTTCCTTCCATATCAATTGCTATGGTACATGCAACACAACTGGTACAATGCAGGCTTCACACTTGTGCTTTGCGTGCTACAATGCAAAAAATGACAAATGGGAGGGGAAGCTAGCAACACTGCCTACCCAGGGAAGTGTCACGTGTCGCGTTCCCGTGCATCCACCACTCAACCCAAAAGTGACCCCACATGAGTGGATCAAGAAGGGCCCAAATGGATGATCGCCTATTAGACACAACCACACATGATTAAAAATAAGGTGCATACTAACAATACAAATGATATCCAACAAAAGAAGACCATGCATGAGAAATTGTGAAGTAAAACTATAAAAATACAAATTTTCGTAGTAAAAAGTTCATCACATGTAGTTATAAACAACTCCTTGACATAGTGCTTCCTATGCACCTTAATTACATATGAAACAAGAAAAGCAATGTGAACACACATACACACACATGCACGCACACACACACACACACAAACACACACACACACACACACATATATATGTATGTATATATATATATATGCATGATACTAGTATATGATCGATACTACCTCTGTAATGCGCGCATAGTATCATAAGTTAGTATCTTAGGTTTCCTTATTAATTTCCATGCATGACACAAAGTAGTACAACATTAATATGATACGGTATCATGATATGGTACCCACACCCTATCTTTCCTCATTTAACTGTGTGCCACATCATCCAAAAAGTCTAGTTGGCATGCATGATACCGCTTGATACTCCCATTATGACCAGAATTAGGGTGGCCATAGTGGGGGTATCATAGCCGGTATCATGCACTCAGGAATAGCAAATATGATGATGTGGCAAAGAAGTGGTAACATAGATACCGTAACATATATAATATAAATGCTATACTACTTTGTGTCATGCATGGCCATAAATACGGTCATCTATGATATATATATACTACTCTATGATACTATATATATGCACTATGAAGGTACGTACGTAGTATCATACAGTAGTATGATATGCATGATACTATAGTATATGATACTTCCCCACTATACAAGGTTGGCCATAGTGGTGGTATCATAGCCGACGATATCATGCACTCAGAAAATAGCAAGTATGCTGATGTGGAAAAGAATTAAACATAGTGAGGGTTAGAGTAACATATAGGTAGATACCACATGTTAAATGTGATGCTAATTTGTGTCATGCATGGCAATAAATATGATCTATGATACTATATATACTCTATGTATTATATTTTTTGCTATAATTAAAGGTAGTATCATACACTAGTATCATATATATATGACACTCTCCACTATGAGTAGCCTATGTATAGCCTAACTAAAACACCCACATGTAGTTGTAGTAGGGTTTTTGACTTTATATGCACTAAAATGCAAGCTAAGTGCAAAGAATGACTTAAACATATTAGACGACTTGAAATGGGCTGGAAAATCAAACCAAGGGTATATCTATGATTGTTTACCATGATTTTTTTCGAGGCAGAACGACGTAGCTAGTAACTGATGATTTGTAGTCCGAAGTGCCGCGTCTCCTTCTGGACACTGTGATCCTTCTTATGAGATGCTCCAATATGGAAGGTGCGAGCACCAAAACTTGTGCCAAACATTACCAAAAAAAATTCCATACAATCATGAGAGCACACCACAGTGGCACAATGATTTTCGTTATTTTTCGGACTCTATATGCATTTCCTGAAATTAAAATACCACAAGGCCTACGCCGCTGCCGCACCCTATGGCCGAACTGTTTGAAGTATTTTCCCGTGTCTTGCACAATGAATGAAAACTCGCAAAGTGACACACAAATGATCTTGCTAACACGCACGTGTAATTGCGACTATATATATATATATAATGAGATCTCTTTTCTTTTTGCATATTCAAAGTTTGAGATTACTAGCGAGGCCTATCGCCTGGTAAAATGTACCAGAGAATCGGACCATAGGGTACAATCGTGATTTCTTATCGTGGAAAAAAAATTGGAGGCGAAATGATGAACTCATGTTTTCATTCAAACAAAAATATGCGGTTAGTTAATGTAAATGTTTTCAAATAGCAGACGGTTCACTCATGAAAGTTGTGTGTCCACTAAGCCGTGGCCGATGCCCCCCTACCACGCGCGCGATCTGAGTCGTGCGTTCTGATTGGCCAGAACCCAAACCCCACGGATCGTACGTCTGCACTGTTGGATTTTCCTTGATCGAATGGTGATCCTCATCCCTTTCGACAGCACATGCCGTTCCGGTTGTGATTTTATTTATATCCACAAGTTGCATGTTAAATTCAATAAATGTCTTAAATATAGAAAATGACGCCTGAAATGTGTTAGAAAATCAAACCCGTGGTATATTGGTGAATGTGTACCGTGGAAAATTTTATGAGGCCAAACGATGAATTCACCAACCACTGGAGTTTGAATTGACATGTATCCTTTCGGAAACCATGGTCCTTCATGTGAGATGCTTTGGTTTGGAAGGAGCGATCATCAAAACCTGTGCCAAACTTTACCAAAAACTTTCTCCGGGGTCGTGAGAGCACGCCACAGACACACACCAATTTTGATGAATTCTGGACTCCATGTGAATTTGCAGTAATTAAAATACCAACTAGGCCTACGCCGGTGGCCGCACGTCGCGGCCGAAATGTTTGAAACTTCTCCCCGTTTCTCAGACAATAGATGAAAACTCGCAAAGCGACACACAAATGATTTGTACACCTTCTTTGCTAACTAACACCCAGATGTGTAGTTGTAGAACAGTTTTGACTTTAATTATATGCACTAAATGGAAGGTAAGTGCAAAAAGATGACTTGACGAGACCTGAAATGGGCCAGAAAATCAAATCTAGGGTATATACGTGATTGTTTACCATGAAAATAATTCAAAGCGAAATGATGTAGTCAGTGACGATTGGAGTCTGAAGTGTCGCGTCTCCTTTTGGAAACTATGATCCTTCTTGTGAGATGCTCCGATTTGGAAGGTGTGAGCATCAAAACTCGTGCCATCTTTACCAAAAAAATCCATGTGATCCTGAGAACACGGCACAGTGACACACCGATTTTCGTTATTTCCAGACTCTATATGCATTTCCTGTAATTAGAATACCAACATGGCACACGCCTCTGGCTGCACCCTGCGGCCGAACTGTTTGAATTTTTCCCGTTTCTCGAACAATGAATGAAAACTCCCAAAGAGACACACAAATGATCTTGCTAGCTAGCTAGCATCCACGTGTAGTTGCGACTATATAGCAAATGACTCAAATATAGAAAACGATACCTCAAATGCATGAGAAAATCGAACCATAGGGTACAATGGTGATTTCTTATCGTGGAAAACAATTTGAAGGCGAAACGCTCTTGTTTTCATTCAAATGAAAATATGTTGTTAGTTCATGTAAATGTTTTCAAATAGCACATGGTTCACTCACGAAAGCTGTGTGCCTACCAAACCATGGCCGATGCCCCCTGATGTCTACTATGCAACTTTATTCATGTAGACACATGTTGGGCCTCCAAGCACAGAGTTTTGTAGGACTGTAGCAATTTTCCCTCAAGTGGATGACCTAAGATTTATGAATCCGTGAGAGGTGTAGGATGAAGATGGTCTCTCTCAAACGACCCTACAACCAAATACAAGAAATCTCTTGTGTCCCCAACACACCCAATACATGGCAAATTGTATAGGTGCACTAGTTCAGCGAAGAGATGGTGATAAAAGTGTAATATGGATGGTAGAAATATATTTTTATAATCTTAATAAATAAAAACAGCAAGGTAACAAATAGTAAACAGACACAAAAAGGTGTTGCAATGCTTAAAAATGAGGCCCAGGGTCCGTACTTTCACTAGTGCAACCTCTCAACAATGCTAACATAGTTGGATCATATGATTACCCTCAAAGTGCAATAAAGAATCACTCCCGAGTTCCTATTAGCGGAGAACAAAAGATAGGAACTATTTGTAGGGCACAAAACCAACTCAAAGCTATTCTTTCCATTCAATCTATTCAAGAGTTCGTACTAAAATAACACAAAGCTATTTTTTCCGTTCGATCTATCCTAGAGTTCGTACTAGAATAACACCAAAGCAAATTCATATTCATAATACTCAATCCACACAAAGAACTATAAAGATACCCCAAAGTTTTTGTCGGAGAAAAACGTGCATCAACCCCTATGCATAGATTACTCCAATATCACCGCAGGAATCTGCGAGTTGAATGCCATAATACATATCAAGTGAATCAATAAGATACCTCATTGTCATCTCAAGTATTCATATTGCAAGGCATATATCATGTGTTCTCATCTCTGAATATTCAATCCGACAAGACAAAACTTTGAAGGGTAAAGATTCAATTCATCATAACAAGAGTATAGAGGGGAGAAACATCATATGATCCGACTATATTAACAAAGCCCATGATATAGATCACGAGAGAGAGAGAGAGAGAGAGAGATATCAAACACATAGCTACTGGTACAAACCCTCAGCCCTGAAGGTGGACTACTCCCTCCTCATTGTGGTGGTCACCGGGATGATGAAGATGGCCACCGGAGATGATTCCCCCCTCCGGCAGGGTGCCGGAACGAGGCCTAGATTGGTTTTCGCGGATATGGAGACCTTGCGGTGGCGGAACTTCTGATACAGGTTTACCCCGGAATATTTGGGAATTTATGGTGCAAAGAGGGGGTGTGGGAGGCCGTCGAGGGGTGCACAACCCACCTGGGTGCACCAGGGGGCCCTGGCGCGCCCTGGTGGGTTGTGCCCCCCTTGGGGCACCCCGAGGTGCATCTCAGGACCATTGGGTTCCTTCTGGTCCAGAAAAAATCTCCAAAAAATTGCGTGGTGTTTGGACTCCATTTGATATTGATTTCCTGTGATGTAAAAAACAAGCAAAAAACAGCAACTGACACTGGGCACTGGGTGAATAGGTTAGTCCCAAAAAATGATATAAAGTTGCTATAAAATGATTGTAAAACACCCAAGAATGATAAAATAACAACATGAATACTTCATAAATTATAGATACGTTGGAGACGTATCAGCATCCCCAAGCTTAATTGCTACTCGTCCTCGAGTAGGTAAATGATAAAAGAAATAATTTATGAAGTGTGAATGCCAGCAAAGTGCATAAGTTTGATCAATGATAATTTCAATCACTTTTTCTAGCATCATAACATCAATTCTTTCTTATAAAACTTCTCATGTTATAGTAGCAACAAATTCACATGTTAAGGTTCAAACAATGAACTCTCTTGAAACTCAACAACCTATGTTCTCAGTCACCAAGCAATTGCAATTCAACTTATTCAACAGAGTCTAAGTAAGAGCTCCACATACTCAACCATCTTATAGTCTTCTATGATTGCTAACACTGACCGCATACACATGAGCAAAACGTTTCAATCGCACACATAGAAATATAGGGGCTGATAATTTCGCCTCCCAACGTATTCACCTTTGGGTGATGTCAACAATAATAACTCATGCTACCCATATTCAACTGGACATATGTGCCTAGATCTTTTCTCACCACACGATGCTTGCCAAAAGAGAAAAATAAAAAGGAATAGACAGAAAAACTTTGATTCTTTTCATAAAAGTAAATACATAAAAGTAAATACACAAAAGTAAGGATATGCCCTTTGCAGAGGGAAGCAGAGGTTGCCATGCGCTTATTTGTTCACATGCTCAACCCCTTTGTGCCAAAGAACATCATGTTATATTACCCCTTACGATAGCAACCTTTATTATCCAGTCTTTCACTTTTATTCTCTGCCATCACAAGTACATACAATGCTCAGTTTTCTCTTACACTAAATGATCTAACACTTCTAGAAGAAATTTGTATTGCCTTATTGCACCGATGACAACTTACTTGAAGGATCTTGCTCAATCCTTAGGTAGGTATGGTGGACTCACAAAACAAGATTTGGGTTTAAGGGTTTTTGGATGCACAAGTAGTATCTCTACTTGGTGCGGAATTTTTGGCTAGCAAAGATAGGGGGCAAGCACCACATGTTGAAGGATCTATGACAATATAACTTCTATGTGAATATGAACAAACATAAATCATTACATTGTCTTCCTTGTCCAACATCAACAATTTTGGCATATAATATTTTGATTGGGGCTCACAATCACAAAAGATTTCCAAGATAGTGTATTTGCATGTGAAAGTTCTCTTCCTTATACTAATTATTTGTGAATTGCTTGCATGACCAATATTGTGATTATCAAGCCTCAAAAGATTTCAGTTTCTAAACCCAATGTGAGGCTACCACTAAGAATGATATGGTTTCAACTTCATGACATTCAATCTATTCAACAATTTACTCATAGGATATAAGTGAAGCACAAGAGTAAATGACAAACTACTCCAAAAAGATATAAGTGAAGATCATGCGAGTAGTTAAGTAAATAGGTAGCTATTTAAGGACTCTCTCTTATTCAAAAGCTTTCAGATCTTAGTATTTTATTAAAGCATGAAGCAAAAACAAAATAAAATGACACTCCAAGAATAGCACACATCATGTGAAGAAGCAAAAACTTAGGTTCAACTGATACTAACCGATAATCATTGAAGAAGAAAGGTGGGATGCCTACCGGGGCATCGCCAAGCTTAGATGCTTGAGACTTCTTGGAATATTAGCTTGGGGTGCCTTGGGAATCCCCAATCTTGAGCTTTTCTGTTTCCTTAATTCCTCTCATATCACGGTTTCCCTAAATCTCAAAAACTTCATCGACACAAAACTCAACAGGAACTCATTAGATAAGTTAGTATAAATCAATGCAAAACATTATCATTCTATAATGTAGCAAATCACAAAAATTATTATTCAACATTGCATACTAAATGCCTCTGCATATTTAATACTCCTATCCTCAAATAGAATCATTAAACAAGCAAACATATGCAAACAATGCAAACATTACAGCAATCTGCCAAAACAGTACAGTCTGTAAAGAATGCAAGATTCATCATACTTCCCTAAATCCAAAAATTATGAGAAAAATACTGCACTGTGGAAAATTTATCAGAGCTTATTTTGCAAAATGTTTCAACAATTTATCATATTCTGACTTTTCTAGGGATTTTTGCAACATCGATAAACTTTTTGTTTTGAAAGAGCAACATGTATACTTGAAAAATAAGCATGGCAAAGGCTATCATTGCCACTTTTATTGAAATAAAAGATGCAAAACATTATTCTAAATAACAGAAAGCAAATCCTAACAAAATAAATTGATGCTCCAATCAAAACACATATCATGTGATGAATGAAAACATAGCTCCAAGTGAGGTTACCGATAATGTTGGAGACGAAAGAGGGGATACCATCCGGGGCATCCCAAGCTTAGTTGCTTGGATCTTCCTTGAATATTACCTTGGGAGTTCCTTGGGCATCCCCACGATTAGGGTCTTGTCACTCCTTATTCTCCTCATATCGGCATCTCACCGAAAACTTGAAAACTTCAATCACACAAAACTTAACGGAACCTTGTGAGATAGGTTAGTATGATAAAGAGCAAACTATTTCACTTTTAGTACTGTCGAAGACAACATTCCTAATTGTTTCCACACAATAACTACTGTAGCATATCATTTCTACAATTTATATTGAGCAATATAAGCCATAGAAACAAGGAAACAAGCAAACTATGCATTGAAAACAGAATCTGTGAAGAACAGAACAGTCTGTAGTAATCTGTACTCAAACCATACTTCTGCAACTCCAAAAATGATGAAAGAAATGGACCACGTGAGCAATTTGTATATTAATCTTATGGAAAAAGAATCAACTCAAAAGCACTCTTATGTTAAAAATGATAGTTATTTTTGTGAGTCCAATAGTTTCAGTTTTTCAGCAAGATCAAATCAACCATCACCCAACATGATCCCAAAGGCTTTACTTGGAACTTTATTGAAACAAAGACAATAAAACATGATTACCACAGTAGAATAATCATGTGAACACACAAAAACAGTAGGTAAAAGTGTCGGGTTATCTCCCAACAAGCGCTTTTCTTTAATGCCTTTTAGCTAGGCATGATGAGTTCAATGATGCTCGCATAAAAGATAAAGATTTGAAACATAAAGAGAGCATCATGAAGCATATGACTAGCACATTTAAGCCTAACCCACTTCCTATGAATAGGGATTTTGTGAGAAAATAATTCATGGGAACAAGAATCAACTAGCATAGGAAGGCAAAACATGCATAACTTCAAAACTTTCAACACATAGAGAGGAAACTTGATATAATTGAGATATGTAAAAGCATATGTTCCTCTCTCATAATAATTTTCAGTAGCGTCATGAATGAATTCTACAATATATCCATCACATAAAGCATTCTTTTCATGACACATAAGCATAGAAAACTTATCACTCTCCACATAAGCAAATTTATTCTCATAAATAGTGGTGGGAGGAAACTCAACAAAATAACTATCATGAGAGTGAAAATAAAAATCATGATGACAAGTTTCATGGTTATCATTATTCTTTATAACATACATGTCATCACCATAATCATCATAAATAGGAGGCATCCTTTCATCATAGTAAATTTTCTCACCAAAACTTGGGGGACTAAAAATATCATCTTCATCAAACATAGCACCCCCAAGCTTATGGTTTTGCATATCATTAGCATCATGGATATTCAAAGAGTTCATACCAAAAACATTGCCATCATGCTCATCATTCATGCCAATCATTTTATTAAATGCTTCTTCTATCGATTGAGCACAATTTTCTGAACCATCATTTTCAAGAAAGATATTATAAATATGATCAATAATATGATGCAACCTTAATTCCATTTTTTGTAGTTTTGTTTTATAAACCAAACTAGTGATAAAACAAGAAACGAAAAGATTCGATCGCAAGATCTAAAGATATACCTTCAAGCACTCACCTCCCCGGCAACGGCGCCAGAAAAGAGCTTCGTTGGCGGGGTGTGAGTGTCGTTTTCCTAACCTCCCCGGCAACGGCGCCAGAAAAGAGCTTGATGTCTACTACACAACTTTATTCTTGTAGACACGTGTTGGGACTCCAAGGGCATAATTTTGTAGGACGGTAGCAATTTTCCCTCAAGTGGATGACCTAAGGTTTATCAATTCGTGAGAGGTGTAGGATGAAGATGGTCTCTCTCAAATGACCCTGCAACCAAATACAAGAAATCTCTTCTGTCCCCAACAAACCCAATACAATGGCAAATTGTATAGGTGCACTAGTTCGGCGAAGAGATGGTGATAAAAGTGTAATATGGATGGTAGAAATATATTTTTAAATAAATAAACAGGCACAAAAATGGTGTTGCAATGCTTAAAAATGAGGCCCAGGGTCCGTATTTTCGCTAGTGCAACCTCTCAACAATGCTAACATAGTTGGATCATATGATTATCCCTCAAAGTGCAATAAAGAATCACTCCCGAGTTCCTATTAGCGGAGAACAAAAGATAGGAATTGTTTGTAGGGCACGAAACCAATTCAAAGCTATTCTTTCCATTCGATCTATTCAAGAGTTCGCACTAAAATAACACAAAGCTATTTTTTCCGTTTGATCTATCCTAGAGTTCGTACTAGAATAACACCAAAGCAAATTCATATTCATAATATTCAATCCACACAAAGAACTATAAAGAGACCCTGTCGGTGCCAAAACTGGCGGATCTCGGGTAGGGGGTCCCGAACTGTGCGTCTAGGCGGATGGTAACAGGAGACAAGGGACACGATGTTTTTACCCAAGTTCGGGCCCTCTCGGTGGAGGTAAAACCCTACTCCTGCTTGATTAATATTAATGATATGGGTATTACAAGAGTTGATCTACCACGAGATCAGAGAGGCTAAACCCTAGAAGCTAGCCTATGGTATGATTGTTGTTCGTCCTACGGACTAAAACTCTCCGGTTTATATAGACATCGGAGAGGGCTAGGGTTACACAGAGTCGGTTACAATGGGAGGAGATCTTCATATCATATCGCCAAGCTTGCCTTCCACGCCAAGGAAAGTCCCATCCAAACACGGGATGAAGTCTTCAATCTTGTATCTTCATAGTCCGAGAGTCTGGCCAAAGGTCATAGTCCAGCCATCCCGACACCCCCTAATCCAGGACTCCCTCAGTAGCCCCTGAACCAGGCTTCAATGACGACGAGTCCAGCGTGCAAGTTGTCTTCGGCATTTCAAGGCGGGTTCCTCCTCCGAATACTTCATAGAAGATGTTGAACACAAGGATAGTGTCCGCCTCTGCAAAAATAAGTTCCACATACCGCCGTAGAGAGAATAATTTTTGCACAAATCTAATTTGCTGACGTATTCCGCAGCATGACATCATGCCACGGTCAAGCCTTTATTCAAATCGTTTTACTGTTCCACCTCAGTGTGTTTAGCGAGGCAGTTTCCTTGGCACGTCTTGTCAAAGCAGAGATCATGTCCCCTTATTCCGGGATTCTCATCAATACGGGCGTGGGTAACCCAACCACGCCATTAACCGCGGCGCTTGGGAGATAAGCGAGTTTTATTAGGCCGATGGGGGCTCGTAATTTTGGCCGCCCATATAAGGGGATAAGGATCTACCCTTTCCATTTACGCCTTCTTCCTCCTTTGCTTATCCGTCCCTGCGCGCTCAAGCTCCAATGCCCAAGCCCGCACTTCCTACCTCAACCTTATCCAATCATGTCCGGAGCGGGAGGTAGACGGATGGCCTCCTCCGTCACGGAGGGGCAAATCAAAAAGCTGAGGACGGCCGGATACCTGTCTGACGACATCACGCACCGGCTTCCAGAGGTGGGGCAACTCATCCCCACCCCCAGGCCCCATGAGAGGGTTGTTTTTCTTCCCCATTTCCTTTGCGGACTGGGTTTTCCTTTTCACCCGTTCGTCCGGGGGCTCATGTTCTACTATGGCCTGGACTTCCACGATCTGGCCCCGAACTTCATCCTCAACATCTCGGGGTTTATCGCCATGTGCGAGGCCTTTCTCTGCATCCAGCCCCACTTCGGCTTATGGCTGAAGACTTTTAATGTCAAGCCGAAAGTAGTGGGCAGCCGCCAAGCGGAGTGCGGAGGTGCCATGGTGGGCCGGATGGCCAACGTCCTATGGCTCGAGGGCTCCTTTGTGGAGACAATAAAAGGATGGCAATCGGGGTGGTTCTACATCATCGAGCCGCGCGACCCCAACTGGGAAGCGGCCCCCGAATTCCGATCTGGCTTCCCACACGACTCACTTCCTGGAAAGAGATGGGCCTAACATGGGGAGATTCGGAAGAGCTGACCGGACTCCAAACCTGCGTCAAAAAGCTGGTGAGCAAGAATCGCAAGCTCGTCAATGTAGTCCAGGTCAAGCTTATCTGCCGGGTCCTCCCATGCCAACAACGGGCCATCAAATTGTGGGAGTTTGATCCGGCACAACGCCAAACCTTGAGCGGGCTCTTCGACACCATGTATGAAGATGCCTGGAAGGTGCTATTCAAGGGCGCCGAGGCCCCCGCATCCGCTACCGAGGATCGCGGATTCAGCTCGCGGCGCCAGGCCAACAAGGTAAGCTATTCTACCCTTTACGGGACTCTTGTGTTTCTTAGTCTGACTCTATGCGGGATCTAAAGTCCCCTACCTTTGACAGGACTGGCTGAAGAAGTCCGGGCAGGTTATCTGCTCGGCTCCCCTACCAGAAGACCCAGCGGACGCCCGATTGGCGGGGCTGCTGGTTCTGGCACCTCACGTGGTGCCGGAGAAGAAGGCCAAGAAGAAGTCCACGGGGACTCGAAAGAGCTGCCGGCGCCTGGTGGTGTCGGATTCATCGCCCGACAACCCCGACGCACCCTCCACCTCTGAAGACGAGGAGGAGGAAGAAGAAGAAGCCACTCCCCCTCCAACAGGGGGAGGAAAGAAAAGAAAGGCCGCCCCAACTGGGGAGGCCGGAGGGTCCAAGAAGGGGAAGACCCTTCTACCGGACTATGCCTCCGATGCCGAAGACGGCGGGGAGGAATGGCCATCCAGGGTCAAGCCCTTGGCAAAATCGTAAGTGTCCGGCTACCTGAATGACTTACGACGCTCCTCTATTATTCGATAGCTTCAGACGCCGAATTTTAATTATGTAGTCCGCCCAGAGATGAGCTCGGCGATTCATCCAGCGGCTCCCTGAATTCGTCGGATGTGAACAGTGCTTCACTTCCGACGGCCTCCTCCCCTCTCCCTGCGGATGACGCGGAGGTGGAGTCCCAAAAGGGGCCGAACCAGGAGGAGGTGGTCCTGGAGGCGCCTCAAGGCGACCTCTCAGAATCCAGGCCCAAAGGGGGTAAAGCCCCGGAGGGATCTAAGTCCGGCCCCTGGCCGGACACAGCTCCGGAACCATCAACGGTTCCAGAGTCCGACAGGTGGCGCCTTCATAAGAAGGGCAAGCCTACAACGCCGGCAACCTCCGTCCATCTGGAGGCGCCGCACAATTTGCTGGAGGTGCTTAACGGCGCCTCCATCGACGAGGAACACCGCACTATTATGAGTGTGGTGATTCAGAAGGTTCAGTCCGCCAAGAGCGAGCTGACAGAAGCCTGTACAAGTCTGTTAACAGGCTTTGAGGTATGTGTTTAAAACATATAAAAATGTTACCGCATAGATAGTAGCCCGGATGCTTAGTTCGGCGTTCGGAAAGAAAAGCCGAGCTGAGGATCTAAAAAGATATACGCAGGAGTCTAACTAAAATATGTCAATATGGGAATGCAGGCTGCGCTGCTGACCTCTGCCGCACTGACTGCGGAGGTCAATGCATTGAAGGAAAGCCTCGAGCGGTCCGAGAGCGAGCTCGGCCGTGCCAAGAAGTAGCTCGAGGACAAGGAGGGTACGTAGTACCGCATGTAAATGTGTATAGAAATACTTGGCTGAAAATAATGATAGGACCAACGTAAATGTTGTAGGGGCCACGGCCGAGGTGGCGACCCTGAAGGCCGCGGTGTCCAAGGCCGAAAACAGTGTGGACTTGGAGCGCACCGAGCGAGAGAAGTAGGAGGCGCGGGTGGCGGAGGTGCGGCAATAGCTCCAGGATCTCGTGGAAAAACATGAGAGTTTGGAGCGTGACTCAAAGACTCGGGAGTCCGAGCTCGCCTTGGCTCTTGAGAGTGCCAAGACCACTAAGGCCGAAGCCCAGAAGGCCCTCCAGGAGATCGAGGTGATGAAGAAGATAGCGGCGGGTAAGGCATTCTTTATGCAAAGCAAGAACATAAAAGTAAATTATCTATTACTTACCCGAATCCGAAGCTCTCCAGGAGCGTTCGCCGATCTGCCCCGTAGTGTGTCTGACGCTGCCGCGTTCTACCGAGCCGAGGAGGGGAGCTCGACGGAAAAGGTGTTCTGGTCTCAGTATGCTGAGGCTGAACATCCGGTACCCCTGAGCGACCAGCTGAAGCAGCTAGTCGAGCTCCACAAGGTGGCCGAACAGGCCATGAAGGGCCACATAGTTCGGCTGTGGCCTAGGGAAGCCATGCCTGGGAGCTACTTCGATCTGGTGCGGTTGCTGGTGGACGCGTGTCCGTGGATTGAAGTCATCAAGTGCTCCATCTGTATTGAAGGTGCCCGTCGGGCCCTCGCCCGTGCTAAAGTGCACTGGGGCAAGCTGGACGCGGAGAAGCTTTTGACGGACGCGCCACCGCCGGGCAAGGAGTATCGCACGCCCGAGATGTATTATAAGGGTGCCCGCCTTATAGCGGGTGAATGCTCCAAAGATGTAATTTTTTAGTAGACTCGCATTTGTTATCCTGTACGCTGAAAACTTTGTTCATATGCGTTAAGCAACGCTTTGTTAATTTAAAATATTACCTTCTGTGCGGCCGTTTATCAAATCTGAGAGATGCAAGTCGTCGGCTTCTACCCCCATGCCACGAGTGCTGGGGTGTTCGGGATAAACCTGAGCGCTCTTGTTCCCATTCTTGGGTCCATCTAGGGAGGCGATCAGCACAACGAACCAGGCCATCGGACTTATAATGCTTTATCACTCTCACTTAGCCATAGAATTCTATAATTTTAAATTTCGGCGAAGCCCCTAGTATTAGGAAGACCGAGTTCGGGGCGCTATCCACGCCTAGGCCAGATAAATCCGGCTCCTCGCTCTAAGCGGCATAAGTCTTTAAGGACTCGAAAAAACCTCGCGAACAGCGACCGGTCTCTCGCACTATCATGACGGTTAGTTTTAGCTTTCTCTACTGAGGTGTTAACCCAGCTCAACTGGGGCACAATCACAGTAGTTATCTCAGCGCTACCTTAGCCAACATTCCGGAACGTAAGGTACCAAAACATGGGAGCCCGGCAAACCCAACTATTGACCCAAGACATGATTCGGAGCCGATGCATATAGTGCTATAAGTTCAGGGTGCCACACTCTTGAGAGTGTTCGGTCTTCTCACACCATGTTATGGGGTGCTTAAGCCCCTGGTGTATTGGCCGTACCAAAGTGTACGGTTGCATAATGTCATGACTGAACATATATATAAAAGAAGGAATACAATAATAGATAAGAGCTATGTATTGTTTATTAAAAAAAAGGGGCTGCTATGAAAGCAGAACGATACAAATAGTGTGATAAGCAAGAGATGGGATTATTTGACATGTCCCCCTCCAGGGGCAAGCTGCGGGACTTTAAGTAAAACAAGTATTAAGCTCGTTATAGAGACCACCTAGACATTTGACGCGGCTTGTTCTCTCCCTGGCTGTTGCATCGTGTGTTCGGCGAGTGTATTGCCGGACAGACCTTCTGAATAGTTGGGTCCTGAAAGTATATAATAATAATAAAAAGAAACGGCAGAATAGGGAGCCCCTTAGTGCGGTTGAGCCGCATTCTAGGTGTGCCGTAGTCGTGCCCCTCCCCTTATGCCCATGGTATTTCCAAAGCGTAATTATGTACGCGTGGTACCGATATCACCATCTGGTGAGGGCTGGGATTGGGGCCGCACTGCTATGCTTGCTCGGAACATGCCAGTCGGCTTTGTTGGAGATTACTTCGGGCTCGCTTGACGTTGTCCGGACGTTTAATGCCTGGATTGGAGAATTGCCTTGAGAGGCTACTCTGTACTTCCGCCGCCAGGGCCGCCATGTGCTCCTCCGTTCCGAGAGAGCGTTCGGTGTTTCCATTTACCGTGATGACTCTGCGAGGGCCTGGCATCTTGAGCTTGAGATATGCGTAGTGCGGCACCGCATTGAATTTTGCGAATGCGGTTCGTTCGAGCAGGGCGTGATAGCCACTGCGGAATGGGACTATGTCGAAGATTAACTCTTCGCTTCGGAAATTATCCGGGGATCCGAAGACCACTTCGAGTGTAACAGAGCCTGTACAACTGGCTTCTACACTTGGTATGACGCCTTTAAAGGTTGTCTTTGTGGGTTTAATCCTTGAGGGATCGATACCCATTTTTCGCATTGTATCCTGATAAAGTAGGTTCAGGCTACTGCCGCCGTCCATGAGGACTCTGGTGAGGTGAAATCCGTCAATGATTGGGTCTAGGACCAATGCGGTGAATCCGCCGTGACGGATGCTAGTGGGGTGGTCCCTTCGATCAAAGGTGATCGGGCAGGAGGACCATGGGTTGAACTTTGGGGCGACTGGCTCCAATGCATAGACGTCCTTGAGAGCACGCTTCCGCTCCCTTTTGGGGATGTGGGTTGCGTATATCATGTTCACCGTCCGCACTTGCGGGGGGAATCCCTTCTGTCGTCTGTTGTTCAGCGGCCGGGGCTCCTCCTCGTCATCGCTACGCAGCCCCTTGTCTCTGGTTTTGGCACTTAACTTGCCTGCCTGCTTGAACACCCAACAATCCCTGTTGGTGTGGTTGGCTGGTTGTTCGGGGGTGCCGTGTATCTGGCACGAGCGATCGAGTATCCGGTCTAAGCTGGATGGGCCCAAAGGGTTTCTTTTGAATGGCTTCTTTCTCTGACCGGGTTTAGAGCCTCTGAATCTGGCATTGACTGTCGTATCCTCAGTATTGTCGCCGTTAATGCGGCGCTTGTGCTTGTTGCAACGTGACCTGCCGTTGTTGTCCTTGGTATCCGAATTGCCAGGGCTCTTGGTTATGTTATTGCTACGAGCTAGCCAGCTGTCTTCGCCCGTGCAGAAGCGGGTCATGAGTGTCGTGAGGGCTGCCATAGATTTCAGCTTTTCCTGTCCTAGGTGCCGGGCAAGCCATTCGTCTCGGATGTTGTGCCTGAAGGCTGCAAGGGCCTCGGCGTCCGGACAGTCGACTATTTGATTTTTCTTGGTTAAGAACCGTGTCCAGAATTGCCTGGCCGATTCCTCTGGCTGCTGGATTATGTGGCTTAGGTCATCGGCGTCTGGATGCTGGCAGGCTGTTAAGCCAATGTCGAGCTGGTCCTTTAAGCTTGAGCGGGAGGTATTTGATGGTGTGTAGATCATCACCACGGGCCATGTGGATATGTAGGAGATAATCCTCGATCCATACCGCGGGATCAGTTGTGCCATCGTATGATTCGATGTTTATGGGTTTAAAACCCTCGGGGATTTGATGATCCATTACTTCGTCTGTGAAGCATAGTGGGTGTGCGGCGCCCTTGTACTGGGCTA
The DNA here is from genome assembly GCF_002162155.2 of Triticum dicoccoides. NCBI lineage: Eukaryota > Viridiplantae > Streptophyta > Magnoliopsida > Poales > Poaceae > Triticum > Triticum dicoccoides. The sequence continues at coordinate 36,999,437 of NC_041393.1, forward strand.
TATCGCGACGCAGGTCAGATGAGCTTGGTCTGTTGTATTCGGCCTGGCCGTATTTATCATATCCGGTGCGATGGTTATCATCACGTGACGTGGGGCACCCACGCGATCCGTAGATCGATCTTGTTTGCCTTGCCTTATCCTCCAATATGTCTTGCAGGTCTGTTGCGTTTCCCCGTGCTCTGGTATTCTTAGAGCGGCGCCGGGGTGCGGCTTGGGTTGAGGGCCGAAGGGCCTCTCTATCACGGCCACGGGGTGGCCGATCGGGCGCATCGTACGCTGGTGATGTAGGTTTAGTTGCTTCCTCCTCTAGCTGGGGTAGCAGCCTGCGCTTTGGGTAACTCTTGGAGGGGCATTCGAGTTTATATTCTTCGGCCGCCAGGACTTCAGTCCATCTGTTGGCTAGCAGGTCTTGGTCAGCTCTAAGCTGCTGCTGTTTTTTCTTGAGGCTGCTTGCCGTGGCCATAAGCCTGCGTTTGAAATGCTCTTGTTCGAAGGGATCCTCTGGCACGACGAATTCATCGACGTCGAGGCTTGCCTCGTCTTCGGAGGGAGGCATATAATTGTCGTCCTCGACCTCTCTGTCAGCCGCTCTCATGAGGGCTGGCTCCTTCGTCCTCCTGCGCTGAGTCCTACTGGAGGGGGATGTCTTCGGCACTGTCTGGGGTGTTGACGTCTCCGGTGCCGGATTCGCCGTTCTTGCTTTGGCGGGATTTAGAGCGGCGCCGTTGACGTCGGCGCTTGGGTTGCTTCTTGGAGGTGTCGTCCTCCGCTTTTTCATCGCCATCCCCTGCTTTGGGGGTGTCCACCATGTATATGTCATATGACGAGGTGGCCTTCCAGTGCCCTATATGTGCTGGTTCTTGGTCGTCTCCTTCATCGGCGTCCATACCGTCGATGTCTTTGGAGTCGAAGTCGAGCATGTCGGTTAGATCGTCGACAGTGGCTACAAAGTGCGTGGTGGGTGGGTTTCGAATTTCTTTGTCGTCTGCATCCCAACCCTGCTGACCATAGTCCGGCCAGGGCTCTCCTGACAAAGAGAGAGACTTTAGGGAGTTCAGGATATCGCCAAAGGGCGAGTGCTGAAAGACGTCCGCGGCAGTGAACTCCATGATCGGAGCCCAATCGGGTTTGATCGGAAGGGGTGCGGAATATTCGGAGTCCAGAACGGAGTCCAGCACCTTGGAGTCACGGGCCTTGCAAAGGACTAGGCTGGTATTCGGCTCTATCGCCGTAGAGGTTGCGGCTCCGGGGCGGCGTCCAACCGTGCGTCCCTGACTGGCACAGTCGGCTCCGAACTAATGGTCGGAGCGGACACCTGAGCGGCACTCTGGGCGTTGTCCGGCGGCAGAGCTAGATCATGTCCATCGAGACAGTTCGGCGCGCTCGGCCGTGGCTCAAATCCGTCAAAGATCAAGTCCCCGTGGGTGTCGGCCGTGTAATTTAAGCTTCCAAACTTGACCTGATGGCCAGGGGCGTAGCTTTCAATCTGCTTCAGATGGCCAAGCGAGTTGGCCCGCAGTGCGAAGCCGCCGAATACGAAGATCTGTCCGGGGAGAAAAGTCTCACCCTGGACCGCGTCGTGGTTGATGGTCGAAGAAGCCATCGGGCCTAAGCGTGACGACACAGAGGAACTCTCAATGAAAGCACCAATGTCGGTGTCAAAACCGGCGGATCTCGGGTAGGGGGTCCCGAACTGTGCGTCTAGGCGGATGGTAACAGGAGACAAGGGACATGATGTTTTTACCCAGGTTCGGGCCCTCTTGGTGGAGGTAAAACCCTAATCCTGCTTGATTTATATTGATGATATGGGTATTACAAGAGTTGATCTACCACGAGATCAGAGAGGCTAAACCCTAGAAGCTAGCCTATGGTATGATTGTTGTTCGTCCTACGGACTAAAACTCTCCGGTTTATATAGACACCGGAGAGGGCTAGGGTTACACAGAGTCGGTTACAATGGGAGGAGATCTTCATATCGTATCGCCAAGCTTGCCTTCCACGCCAAGGAAAGTCCCATCCGGACAAGGGACGAAGTCTTCAATCTTGTATCTTCATAGTCCGGGAGTCCGGCCAAAGGTCATAGTCCGGCCATCCGGACACCCCCTAATCCAGGACTCCCTCAGACCCCAAAGTTTTCGTCGGAGAAAAATGTGCATCAACCCCTATGCATAGATTACCCCAATATCACCGCGGGAATCTGCGAGTTGAATGCCATAACACATATCAAGTGAATCAATAAGATACCTCATTGTCACCTCAAGTATTCATATTGCAAGACATATACCATGTGTTCTCATCTCTGAATATTCAATCCGACAAGACAAAACTTTGAAGGGTAAATATTCAATTCATCAGAACAAGAGTATAGAGGGGAGAAACATCATATGATCTGACTATATTAACAAAGCCCACAATATATACCACGAGAGAGAAAGAGATCAAACACATAGCTACTAGTACAAACCCTCAGCCCCGAGGGTGGACTACACCCTCCTCATTGTGGTGGCCGCCGGAATGATGAAGATGGCCACCGGAGATGATTCCGCCCCTCCGACAGGGTGCCGGAATGGGGTCTCGATTGGTTTTCGCAGATACAGAGACCTTGCGGTGGCGGAACTTCTGATCTAGGTGTACCCCAAAGGGTTTCAGAATATTTGGGAATTTATAGTGCAAAGAGGGGGTGCGGGAGGCCACCGAGGTGGGCACAACCCACCTGGGCGCGCCAGGGAGCCCTGACGCACCCTGGTGGGTTGTGCCCCCCTCGGGGCACCCCCCCCAAGTGCAGCTCAGGCCCATTGGGTTCCTTCTGGTCTATCGGTGGAAAACGACACCTATGGGATCACTGGAATCCCTACTAAGGTCGGCGAGCGCGAGGTTGTGGAAAGAGCGGGTCTAGGAGCCAGCACAAAGATTGTTTACCCAGGTTTGGGCCGCAAGGATGCGTAATACCCTAGTCCTGCTTTGGTGTATATTTGAGGGTTCTTGAGTCCTTGAACTAGCTACGGCGTGTGCGTAGTCCAAAAGATTCGAATCCTTTCTCAGTATGCCTCAGGCCTCCTTTTAGGGGACGCCACAGTGGCACACAGGAGGTGGAAAGGTGTACAGTGGCTGAGTCTATCCTCTAGCACCGTCAGACAAACGCATTTAATGCGTTGCTGATGTGCCCTTCTTGCTTTATTGGGGACGGCAAGGAAGCTCGTCCCAGCTGTCACCGCCTCACCTGGCTCTGTCGCGTGTCCGAGCTGATGAGGTGTCGCAGTGCCACGTTGGCAGGCTGCTGGGCTGGTGTGGAGGCAGAGCCTTCTCGAAGATCTGCATGCCACCACGCAGGTGCTTGCTGAGCCGGTCTAGAGGCCGCACGTTGCGACGCAGGTGCTCGCCTAGCTGGCCGAGCTGGCAGCTGCATGGGAACGATGGTGGAGTCTTTGTAGACGTGGGCCTGGCCGCGGCCCCGCTGACATCCTCGGCAAGGTTTTTGCTCTGACATCGCGGTCGTGCCCGGTAAGGATCTTGCTGGAGGTCTCGTGGATCTCCTCGGCAAGGATCTTGCCAAGGATCATCGTCTTCTGGTCCTCATCTGATCTTGTGTGTTTATGATCTTCACGGAGATCTGCATGCCACCATGGAGGTGCCTCCCGAGCCTTGGTTCCAATGTGGTCGATGGCGTTGGAACCCTTGGGCTCAAGGGTGGCGTTCTCTACTAGCGCTGGGCAAGTTGCCCCGGCAAGGCTCTTGCCGGGGCTGCGGAGGCTGCCCTGGCAAGGGTCTTGCCGGGGGAGCCTACCTCGCCCTCTTGCTTTTTGTGTCTCTGGTCTTGGCGTTTCTTTGACTGTCTTGTGCCTTTGGCTTCCCTCCTTGGCCCTGCTAAGTGTGACCGCGGGCGCGGCTCTAACTGCCCGTGCACAAGTAAAGGGGTACAAAAGAGAGCCCCTACTTTTGTACACCGATAGGAGCCCTGGGGCCTGGGCCACACATAAGCGCGATGCGTTGTTGGGCTAGGCCCAGAACCGTGCGGGCAGGCGGGGCGGATTTTTACCGCGGTAACTTCTCCGTCCGCTGTGCTTCCCCATGACCTGAGTTGAGTGCGCGACGTGGTGGGTTGTGCATGACGTGAAGGTCATGTGCAGAATGACCGCAGCATGCTTCCGTCATCCACGGTGAACAGTAAAGAGGCGGCTTGCGTGTTCCCTCGGAACGGCAGAGCCGCCACTCATTTACTCTCTCTGTCTTGGAACCGTCGTTCCATGTTTCCCACTACGCCTGCTCCTTACGCCACGTACGCCGCATGCACGGCACGGGGTAGGTGACAGACGCATGTAATGTGGGAAGGCGTGTGCGGGCCGATACTCATGTGCCTTCGATTGGGCGGGGAGGGCGGTCGATGTCCTTGCGTGCTTCCACTTTAATGAGCCGTATTCGAGCGGGCTCTTCAGGGGCGTAGAGCTAGTCCTTCGACATCCCCTTCCCAACTATAAAAAGGGGACTCAAGGGCAGGAGGGAAAGCATCTCCATGCGCCCCCCCCCCTTGTCTCCATCCCCACCCACGGTCATGGCGAGGGGGCATGGCCGCGACTATTCTTCTGCGGAGGCGACCAGGTCCTCCTGCCGCCAGAGAGCTGCAGCGGTCAAGGAAGAGCTAGATTCCCAGGGTGAAGGCCATGCTTGAGGCGGGGTTGCTGGACGGGGCCGCGGTCGGCGAGGCGGTCGAGGCATAGGTGGGTGTGGAAGGGGGATGCCTGCGTCGTCTCTGTCTCCATCGCCATCTCCCCTGTCAACTCCTCTTGCTTCGCTGAGTGGTCATGTCAGGGACTTGGAGCTCAAGTTTATCCTGCAGCTGCGTGGGCTGCTGCGTTGTTGCCTTCATCTTCCCCAGGCGTTCGTGAGTGTGCTGAAGGTCGACCAGCCACCACAGTTGAGGCTTCACATGAAGGGGTGTTGCCATGGCACATGAGACCTGAAATGCGCCAGCAAATCAAACCCGTGGTATAATGGTGATTGCTTAACATGGGAAAAATTTAGAGGCGAAACGATGAACTCATGTCTTCATTTCAAAGTTAGTACGTCTTCATTTCAAACGAAATTATTCTCTTTGTGCACATGAGCGCTTAAAGGCAACCGTTTGCATAGACCTTTCCGCGCGGCGACCAGAGATATTTTCCACCCTTTTT
>NC_041393.1:37004841-37027626 GCF_002162155.2 Triticum dicoccoides
GTTTCACTCAACTAGTCCAACCAATCTCCATCGCCAGCTCCTCCCTCCCCCAAATCCACAGCAGAACACTCTCTGACGCCGGCATGCTCACCCCGGCCATGTGCCTGCTCTTCAGCGTCAAGCCTACCTCCACTGTCGTTCCCAACACGCGGCTGCCTGCACCTCGCCGTCTTTGTTTTCTCGCCAGCCACCCTCGAGCATATCGATATTGTAACCCTCGCCTCTCATGTGGTTTGGCCGGGTATGCATTAAGAAGCCTATTAGTTAATGCTCTCCATCGCGGTGAGGCATATTTCCTCACAATCCCTCTTCCTATTTCGTTCTGTATGTTCCCAAATTGGCTATAAAATAACAGAGAGTGTATATATGTTCTTTATCTACCTTCCTAACTAGTACATATAAGTTGTATTTGCTCCAATAAGTTACTGCCGATTTACAAATCGCGGGCGTCCAAGTCACACAAACTTAACAAATTAGCCGTACATTTTCTAAAATTATTGCATGACATGTTTAGAAAGCTTGATACCAAGTTGTTAGTTTTATGCTTATCCTCCTTTCATGAGTTTCGCATGTGTTCTCTATAGATGCCGAATAGCAGCGACAACACTCATGCTTCAGACGATGTATCTTCATCTGATTCCGATAACCCTAGGTCTTCAGCAGATGGTGAGGGATCAAGTAATCTTGAACGGGATAGAGCTGCAGCAATTACCCTTTTGGTCAGGACACGAAGGAATGCTCCAAGGAAGCCCAAGCACCAGCCTAAAGGTATATATGAAGTAACCGAGATCGATTTAAAGTCTTGGGCTCCAACTAAACCAGATAAAGCACGCACGAGATTCAGGAGTGTGTGTGGATTTGTTGGCAAGGCAAGGTTTAACATTAATCTGTCGAGCTTTCGGAAGGCTGACACAGAAACACGACGACGGATAGTCCGGGAGATCATGGATCACTTCAATGTTCTAGAGCAGTGGAGAATGCAGGTGGAACATGCTGCACTGAAGAAGGCTAGGGATGCTTGGAGAAACTGGAAGCACGTGTTATACTAGAAGTACTTGAGTGAAGGCAAGGACCCAATCCCTGCATACCCCCAAATTACAAAGGCAGACTAGGCAGAATTCAAAATGGTCAGGGCAACTAAAGAGTTTGCTGAGAAGAGTTTCAAGTAATCGGAACTTCAGAAGAAGAACACACACGCCCACCATATGGGTGTGGCAGGATACTATGGCATGAAACTGATATGGGACCAGGAGGACAAAGAAGCAGAAGCGGCAGGTGGGAAACCGGGCTTTAGTGAAATCAGGGGCGAACGCGCCAGAGACTACTTGTGGGCACGTGCAAGGAGGCGTGATGATGGAACTTATTACTTTAAAAACTCACATGATGAAGAACTGTATCAAGTGATTTTAGAGGCTTCCAAGATCCCTGGAAGGTTCTACAGGAACTCAGGGCCAGGTGACATTCTGTCCGTTGCTCTGGAAACAAGAGAGCCCCCTGGCCATGCAAGGGGTATAGGTGTTAATGTCGCGCACAAGAGGGATTTCACACTCAGCAAAGAAGAGAGGCTCAGCATGAAAAAAGTGAGGAGTGAAATGAAGCAGAATGCATTGTATGAAAGGTTGAGGAAGGACATGTATCCGGCTGTTTGAAAGGATATTGAGGAGTCAATGATGATTAGGAAGACTCTAACACTGACAGATAGCCAGCAGATGGGAGGAGAGGCGCGCATGGAGGATGTTGCTTATTGCACAACAACACCGCACAAGAGTAGTTGTGCACCAGCTGACCCTAGCAGCACAAAGACTGCAGCTGCTCGTGATGATGCTATATCTGATCTATTTGGAATGAAAGACAGACTGAAGGGTGTTCTTACACATTATGAAGGTACATTAAAATGTGCAATAGCCTGTGTTTGCCCACCCTTCTTGGAAGATGGCCTCTTTTTGGACAATGTGACATTGAAGTCGGGCTATGTGAACTGCTACGTGACTGAAGTAAAGCCTAAATTCAATGAATTTGTCCTGAAGAATGTCCTAGGAGACTTTGATGAGCAAAGGACCTTGGGAGAAACACTGTTACATCACATCCAGTGGCCACAAAAGGAAATAGAGTTCATCGATGAGATCCCTGAAGCCCCGCCAAGAGCAACCAATGTCGCCCCTCAACCGGTGACGCTCTCCTTGCCACAGCAGCTCTCACGTGCTTCCCGCAAAGAACCTAATACTCGTAGTCCGATGGCTGATGCATCAAGCTGTGATCAGCCGGACCGACTTTGTGGCGTATAGGCCCTAAAGCAGCCAGTGGCAAGTCCTACAACTGCTGAAGATGCACCACCGGTTCAGATGCCAGCCGCTGAAGCAGCGGGGGGAGACCCAGCTGCAGCACATGCTTAGCGGACCAACCTGGTGGAATGGACTACTAAGCAGTCTGATGCTTCAGAACCGCCTGCTAAGCAGTCTGTAGGTCCAAAACCTACTGTTCATTAGTCCATCGGTCCGCAGTCGCGTGATCAGTGTACCAATGCATCAGCACTTCCCGCTCAGTAAACCAACGCGTTGGCACGGCCTCCTTAGCACACTGACAAGTTGGCACCACCTGCGCAAAAACCCGACATAGCTTCAATGCATGGTCAGCAGTCTGATTCCTCTGCTCCTACAGCCCAGTAGTCCGTCACAGCAGCACCGCTAGCTCAATGGTCTGGCATAGATAAACTGTCGGCTAAGCAGTCTGTCGAAGCTTCACCGTCTGCTCGGCAATCTACCTTGCAACCAACCAAACGTTCTGCCAGAAATGCTTCAAGTACCAAGAAGGAAGTGGCCAAAAAGGCTACAGCCATGAGGAAGCACGGCGGAGAGTGAAGAGGAAAGAGAACCATTGCCTCTTGCTTAAAGCAATCATCGCCCATAACCAAATTAACAGCATGTTGTTTGAATCGGGGAGTAATATTGTTTCTGACGGCATGGATGATGAAGAAGTAGATTTGTTGCTTGCTAAAAGTAAAGCAGACATACTTGAAGCACGCAATTACGTCCATGGCCAGCCATTTCTTGTTGGTGAATACTTTGATGAGTACAGCTCCAGTGGCCGCAAGTTACATGAATATTGCATGGATCTAATGTCAGCAGGTTATCATGAGTTGCTAGTCCACTACAACGGAGATCATTTCCGACACAATGCTGGTTCCATCAATGTGAGTTTTGAGGACTTACATATCTTCTTCAACTTCAACGAGCTCGATGCCACTCTTGTTAGATGCATGATTTCGTAAGTACTTAACAAACTCTGATCAACTTATCCACACAAGATTGTAAATGATAAACAACTAACTGCATTTTATTCCTCTCGGGGGATTGAACGCGCAGAGAAGAAAAAGGGAGAGTGTATATATCATAGATCCTGAATTAGCAAATGCCACAACATTACATGGTAAGTACATACGGGACTGGGTCGTTAACACGGTCGTCCATCTCTTTGAAAACACATCCCATGCAGAATCATTTCTCGCCATATCATGAATGGTAAGTCAAGTAAACAACCACGCATACACTAATTGTCTTTCATATTTTGACATAATTCGTAAGTTCATGGCTTTCTTAATATGTAGCCATCACTGGATATTGGTATTCATTGTTCCAAACAACAACACAGTTTACTACATCGATTCTCTCAGAGAGTCAACAAACACTCAGGATATGACGCATCTTCAGCAATTCATGGATAGGTATTTAATTCTGTGATGTTGAAATTAATTTGCATTCATATCTAGTTCAATAATTGATGTTGTCAAATTCATCTTCATTTGTAGTGTGCTCGCACTGTGGAAAACTAAACCAGGGAACCTGTTCAAGAGGGAACTACCTCTGCAGCACGAGATCGTTTATACGGTAACACACTGAAATCCGTTATTTTCAGAAAATTTATCGAACAGTCTGCAAATACCTTTTCTTATGCTAGTTAAATGTTCAAGCTTCTAAATAAACCTCTTTCTATTTTGTCCAAAGAAAAAATAATACATCTAACACCGGTTAGGTTGTTCCTAATAGGACAAATACATGACTAATTCTGTAAAAAAAATCAGTGTCCTCAGCAAGAAGCAGGGACCAACCTTTGTGGATACTATGTTTGCAGAAACATGATCTCCATCTGCAAATCTGCTGATAGTTGTGACGATCCTCGCAAATTACTACCAGTAAGTCTATCTTAATTATTATCTTCTACTCCACTCATATGGCACATTCTGATCTTAAAAATACTGCAACTCATCTTAGAACCGAGGACCCCTGAACCGCTCCCGACTGGTGAATTGCTGATGGTTCGGAGATTTATCAGCGACTTCTTCCTAAATCACTACAATCCCACTAGTGATAATGAAGATTTCAGCATGCGTTCTCCTGAAACATTGAGTAAGAGTTAGCCGCTAAACATATACGTATGGATCCATTGTTTTCCATCTGATGAGGTCTTCATATTTTGTACACTATGATTAATTATGTAATGCATATATGTGTGGACAAATCATTGGAATTTAGCTACCATATGTTCAATTGCAATTGTTGCGAAATCTGATGAATGTTCTTCATGTGGACACTATTTGTTCAATTGAATATTGTGATGAATTTGCTTTTTGCGTGCCGATTAAAAATGGGATATTTTTGTTTATTTTTTTCAATTGAATATTGTGGGGAATTTGCTTTTTGCACGCCGATCCAAAATGGGATATTTTTGTTTATTTGTTCAATTGAATATTGTGGCGAATTTGCTTTTTGCATGCCAATTCAAAATCGGATATTTTTGTTTTAACCTGGCAATTGCTCTGCACATGGTTCAACTAAATGAGTGTGTGCAATCCACATCGGAAAGCATAGGTCAATCATAATGGAACCATCAGTGATACATAGCAGATCGTAAACTATTTGTAGCATTACTACGTGTGTGTAGGCTCTCTGGAACCTTTTGAGATATCAAGTTATTGCACACGAGAACTCGAAGTAAACCGTGCCCAATGTAAAATACAATCCTAGTCTTAATTTTTTTAGGAAACGTGTGGGATCCCAAACGAAAAGCACACGTCACTCTTGACGCAACCGTCAATGATACACATCAAATCACAAACGGTCTGCAGCACTTGTATGTGTGCGAAGGGGCTCCTGAACCATTTGTGATAGAACATTATCATAGATGGTAAAATGTTGGGAAACGTGTGCGATGGAGTCTTGCATGGCAGACGGGTTCCGTATAAAACTCGTGTGTGATGGGGCACATATCACACACAGTTCATATGTTGGCCCGTGTGCCTTACAGACTATTTCCCAAACGGTTCATTATGACACACCGTTTGGTTTCACTTCGTCATTAGAAATGTTTAATCACCGATACCACACGTGCGAAAGAACTTAGTGTGTGCTGCATCGCACATGATTACATTTTGCAAGGCCTCTGGATCATTGCTCCATATCCCCGACAGTTTCTGGGTCATGTGGGAAGGACCCCCCATTGCCCACACTCACTTGGCGACGGTTCCAAATGTTGTTCCGGAAAGGGGTTAAAAACCATGTGTATAGCACCGACGCATACCAGTGGATCATAAGGTGATGCAATTATATGGTTGACATCATATTTAGCAAGAAGTTTTCGAAAAGCACCATGAATAAAATGTGAGCCACCATTAGTCATTAAATATCTAGGGACTCCAAACCTCGGGAAAATAACTTCTTTAAGCATTTTAATAGAAGCCTTGTGATCAGCACTACTAGTTGGAATATCTTCTACCCACTTAGTAACGTAATCAACAGCAACTAGAATATGAGTGTACCCGTTGGAGGAAGGAAAAGGTCCCATATAATCAAATCCCCAAACATCAAATGGTTCAATAACAAGTGAATAATTCATAGGCATTTCCTGACGTCACCTATTTTACCAATTCTTTGACATTCATCACAAGATAGGACAAACTTGTGTGCATCCTTGAAGAGAGTAGGCCAATAAAAACTAGATTGTAATACCTTATGTGCAGTTCTTCTCCAGCATGGTGTCCTCCGTAGGCCTCGGAGTGACACTTCCATAGGATTTGTCCTGTTCTTGCTCAGGTATACAACGTCTAATAATACCATCTACTCCTTCTTTATAAAGATGTGGATCATCCCAAAAGTAATGTCTTAAATCAAAGAAGATTTTTTTCTTTTGTAGGTATGTAAAACTAGGTGGTATATATTTAGCAACAATGTAATTAGCATAGTCTGCATACCAATGAGTATGACGAGAAACATTTATGACATCTAGCTACTCATCAAGAAAACTATCATCAATAGGCAGTGGGTCATCAAGAATATTTTCCAATCTAGACAAGTTATTAGCTACGGGATTCTCAGCTCCTTTCATATGAGTAATATGCAAGTCAAAATCTTATAACAACATAACCCACCTAATGAGTCTAGGTTTAGCATCTTTCTTTTCCATAAGGTATTTAATAGCAGCATGATCGATGTGAACAACTACTTTAGAATGAACAATGTAAGATTTGAATTTGTCACATGCAAACATGACTGCTAAAAGTCATTTCTCAGTGGTAGCATAATTTCTTTAGGAATTGTCTAGATTTTTACTAGCATAATGAATAACATTTAATTTCTTATCAACCCTTTGTCCTAAAAGAGCACCAGCAGCATAATCACTAGCATCACATATGATTTCAAAAGGCAAGTTCCAATTAGGTGGTTGAACAATAGGTGCAGAGGTTAAGGCTTTCTTTAAGTGTTTCAAAGGCTTCTACACAATCATCATCAAAAACAAATGGAAGATCTTTTGCAAGAGATTAGTAAGAGGCCTCAGAATTTTAGAGAAGTCTTTAATAAACCTCCTATAGAAACCAACATGACCAAGGAAAATTATTATACCCTTAATATCTTTAGGACATGTCATTTTCTCAGTTGCATCAACTTTAGCTTTATCTACCTCAATACCTCGTTCAAAAAATTTATGCCCCAAGACAATACCTTCGTTTACCATAAAGTGGCACATCTCCAGATTCAAGACAAGATTAGTTTGTTCACATCTCTGCAAAACTCGATCAAGGTTGCTTAAGCAATCATCAAAAGATGTCCCATAAACAGAGAAATCATCCATGAAAATCTCAACAATCTTTTCACAGAAGTCAGAGAATATAGCAATCATACATCTTTGAAAAGTAGAAGGTGCATTGCATAAACCAAAAGGCATACGTCTATAAGCATAAGTTCCAAAGGGACAAGTAAAAGTGGTTTTCTCTTGATCGGTACTTGAGAGAAACCAGAATAATCATCAAGAAAGCAAAAGTGTAACATCCCAATTTTCAATTTGGATGTTATTCATAGATCATTCATATGCATCCATGATTTATTGCATTTTTGTTCTTGAGTTTTGCTTGCATTTTGATCCAAAAGGCCTTAAGCAACTCAAGGACCAATTTGAGAGAGTTGGAGGTTTCACAAGAATCCAATTTTGATTTATCAAAATTTGGTAATTGGATCAAATTGTTTTTCCAAAATTCTTTTTCCAAATATTCTAAAAATAATGAGAGAATATAATAGACTTCTTCACATCAGTAGAAAAATATTGGAAATTGAAGTTTGAATTTTGAAGAGTTTATTTGATTTTATTTGCTAGTTTATTTATTTATTAGGGAGTAATTAGTATTGTAATGTTTGTTTTTAGTTTAGGCATTTAGGTCCAGAAAAATGTTCACGAGGTCACTAATAAGGCCATATAGCTACATGAGTTTATCTGGAATTTTTAGGATTATATACATATTTATTTCGAGTATTTTAGTCTCTGGAAAAATTGTTTAAAAAAGTTACGAACTGGGCCGGCCCAGCTTAGCGCCAAGCCTCGGCCCAACTCCGCCCTCGCGCCCGACCGACTCGGGAAGAGTCTCGAACGCCGCCACCCGCCACCGCGGCGGAGTCCGTCTCGGACTCCAATGTCGTTGCCGCCTCTTCCCCAAGTCGGCCTCGCCTCGCCCCGCCCCCTTTTGATAAGCCGCCGCCCGGCCCCCCTCCTCTCCACAACAACGCCGCCTCGAGCCGCCACCACCGCAGCCGTCGTCGCCCGCACTTTGCGCCTCTGCCGCCGAAGCTGCTGTCACCGTCGCCGGGAGCCGCTGCCGACACCGCCTCACCCACAAGCCGCCGCCGCCGCCGTTAACCGGTATAAACCGACCGAACTGACCGGTTTTTCTCGACTTTTTGTTAGATCGGTTTATTTTTATTAATTCGCTTACTTAGCGGACGTTCACTCATTTAGATCTATCAATGAACGTTTTTGTTCGCTAGTCTCTGTTAGTGGACGTTCGTCCGATAGATTTTTCTTTTTCTGTTTCTTTTCGGCCAGGGACCTATCTGCGATTATTTTCTTCGCAGATTAGCCCCTGATCTTTAAACCCTCGTAACTTTTAGTTTGTTTGTCCAGTTAGACGAAACCAACGCCTAAATCTTTAGAGTGATCTCATCTATCCGGTAAACCAACTTGATCATGATTTTGACAATTTAAAATTTGAGTTTAGTTCAGATTAGAGTTTGATCCTGTTTTGTTTGTATCTTGAGTTTTGTAGCTCCGTTTGAGTTGATTCTTTTTGCAAATCATAGCTAATCACATGTACCTACTGTTAAGATCTAATTCACATAAATATAATGCTATTAATTTTTTTCTGTTTAGATTAGTTATTTGCTTGTTTCGAGTTTTATTCTCGAATTCTCTTTGCATCGTTTGCTTGATTGCTATGTATGCTATTGTTTGTCTACGCTAGATTTTCTGGAGTGCTAAGATTGTTACTACAAATCTCTAGAGTTTTACAATTGTAAATAAGGCAAGTTACACTTTGATCATACTTTTCTCAGTTTTTACTATGCATTAGTTTTACCCCTCAAATAATTGCATGAGTAGGATTGCGAAGATGTGGTTTGATTGTAGTGCTTGAGGTAGGAACCTATTACCTTTGATCACCCCGGGAATATACGTTATGCTCATATATTGCTTAGCCATGCTCGTAGACGGGGATTGGATAGTGATGTGCATGGAAGTTGTGAGGGATAATAATTTTGGACAACATTAAGGTGGCAACTTTAATACACATCTGGGTGGATTGGTTGGGGTACCTGGAGAACCAGTGCTTGGCCATGGGAGTCCCGAAGTACCCGTGTGATTTTCCCTCGGTTCGCCACCTAGGCTCAAAGGGATCATATGATATTTCATGCCTAGAAACTTCCGTGTGCAGCCACAAGCCATTATGAGCTCTGCATAGTTGAGTAAGTTGTGTGAGCTCTTGAAGAGGTGGACTACCAGATGTAGGGGAAGTAGGTGTACCGGTCTACCCAGAGTAGAGAGTTAATGCTTCAGAAAGACTATGTCTCAATCTTCCGATCATGGATGCAGTTGAGTCTTGTGGGGAAAAGTGTGCAACCTCTGCAGAGTGTATAAACTAATCATGGTTATCCATGTCCCTGGTTATGGACATTTTAAGTATCTAGAAGTGGATATTATTGTTGACCTCATCACTCTTTAATTAATGAATTGGGTTTAATGATGATACTTGGTTAATGTTGGGATTTGAGTTGGAGGAACCTTCTCAAATATTGGTATAAACTTTGTAGTAAATAAAATGTATTCCTTTGTTGTAGGGAAAAATTAGCTTTAAGCGGAACGTTAAACTTAGAGCCTCCACCAGCCAAATATGCATGTAGATATAGTTTCTTGCATTTATTTGCTCTACAGTGTAAGTCTGCTAGCATATTCCATGTGTTGACCTACACGGCTACAACGTCTCATGTTGCAGACTTTACCGACAAAGAATAAGGTGCGATAGGTCGTTGTCATGCACTTACCTATGCCGTTGGAGTTGATGGACTCATTTATCTTTGAAGCTTTCGCGGTTATTTTGCTTAGATGGCCTTCAACCATATTATTTGTGCAATAAATACTCTTTACGAGGACCTCGATGTAATAGGTGTGTGATTGAACTTTATAATTCCTCGAGTACTGTGTGTGTCAGCATACCGATCCAGGGATGACACTTAAGCACAGAGACTTCGGTCCATTGGGATCATGGTCGCTACAAGATGGTATCAGAGCACACGCTGACTATAGGACGCGACCACTAGGAAGAACCACATGATACTCTTCTCTGCTCATTCCTAATCCTCCTCTATTTCTACTCTATAGATGGCGGACCCCAGGAACAAGTTTGCTCAGCTCGATGACGACACCCCTTTTGGACGACACTTGAAGGAATTCATGAAGTACCTAAACATCGGACTACCAAGCTTCACGGGAACCTTCAGTGCAACTTTATCGGAAGAGGAGCGCTGGAGGATCAAAGTTTGTGTACCTGGTAGGACGTTTGCACCAACAACGGAGCCAATTGATTTTACCTTGGATGCACCAAGTTAGAACTTGGGAAAGAGCATGGCATCCCACATCACTTTTGGACGTGTTTGTGAGGTGTACCACAAGGAGCTTGAAGACACCATCTATCAGATATGTGGACGCCGAGATGAGCAATGGGAGATGATTCGTACCAGGAAGGATGGATCAATTGCAGCATACATTCAGGTGATGGATCAGCACATTCGTCGATATGAGAACCAGATGTGTGCTATCATGAAGACCAAGAAGTTGATGAAGAGGAATATCGAGCTAGAAGAGAAACTCAAGTCAACACGCGATGGATATGAAGAAGAAATTGCTATGCTACTGGAGAAGCTTGAAGATCTGAAGAAGAAGCTAGGAATACCCGTGGGGAACCCAAAGCAAGAACCTGAAGTGGATATTCATTCGGAGGACCACATCATATTGGACGATGCCGACACCGACAATGATGCACACGATGATAGTGATGACAATTATGAAGACGAAGCTGGAGCAGATATTATGGAGTCTTCCACCGATCAAAATTTCTAGATGACCACCATGTTACTAGTAGTATTCTTCCAAGTAGTTAGTATCGATCATTTTGTAATAGTAGTTTAGATGGTTTGTGTGAACCTTGTTTGATATTGAGTGGTGTGAATTGAATGTAATTGCCTCATATGCACATGGGTAGTGATATCTCGCATAGACCTTATTCTATTCTGTTTTCTCACCCCCTCTAAACCCATTAGATGCCTCCGAGACGTGACACCGAATTTGCTTTCCCGTTGGAGCTCACCTAGATGATCTAGCAACAGAATGCCTTGATTCAGATGTTAGTCCAGAACCAGAACCAAGGCAACAACAACAACAACAACAACAACAACAACAACAACAACAACCCACCGCCACCACCCCCTGTTGACAACCTAGCCCGTATTTTGAGGTTGAATCCGCCAGTGTTCTCTAGCAGCACCGAGCCGATTGTTGCAGATGATTGGCTCCGCAAGATTGGAAGGGAGCTGACCACTACTAGATGCACAGATGCGGAGAGAGTGCGCTTTGCCACACATCAGCTTGATGGACCCGCAGCCTCTTGGTGGGAGAATTTCACCACCACTTACCCCATTGCTATAGTTACATGGGATCAATTTCAGCAGGCCTTCTGCACCGCACATGTTTTAGCTGGAGCCATGAGTTTGAAAAAACATGAGTTCCGCAACTTACGCCAAGGGAGTCATACAGTGGACAGTATGTGGATGAGTTCAGCAAGTTAGCATGCTATGCCCAAGATGATGTGGCCACAGATGCCGCGAAATAGGAGAAGTTTCTTAAGGGACTCAATGATGAGCTGAGTATGCAGTTTATGGTGGCAACCTTAAACAACTAGCAGGATTTGGTAGACATGGCCCTCATGATTGAAGGCAAGCAGCAGCAGATTGACAATCGCAAGAGGAAGTATGGATGTGGGAGGTACAATTCTCGAGCTCAGCAAAAGCCTCGCTATTCCCTGTACTCAGGAGGACATACTCATAACCATGGAGGACATAACCATGGAGGAAATTCGCACAATCGAGGAAGTTCACACAACCACAGTGGCCCTAACAATGGTAATGGGAATGGAGGAAGCAACAGTCAGAACCATTCCAACCCCACGACACCCGCCAACAAGGATCTGAGTCACATTACTTGTTTCAAGTGCAGGAGGACCGGACATTATGCCACTATGACAGCCTGGTTTTTGCCCTCTTTTCTTTGCCTGGTTTTTAGTTGGGTTGGTTTTGAATTTGGAGTTTTTGAATCATTTCATTTGGACTTCACCACTTGGGTACCCCTTGGCTTTCAACCAAGTGCTCCTACTCCTCCTCAAACCATCATTTCACCCCTGGATCATCTCAAAATATTGCTTGGAATATTTTTCTTAAATGAAAAATATTCATTTTGCCCTCCAAAACCCTAGCTAGCCCTTTGTGCTCCAAAGCAACCCTAATTTTTCTTGCCCCTAAAATCCTGAAAAAAATCCCAATTATTCTTTGAACCCTAGGGCACCTTTCTGAGCAAAAATATTTCATCACACTTTGGAATATTTGGGCTACAGAAAATAATTTCATTTCTGGACAGAAATGGTGGTTTCTACAGCAACTACCATTTTACTAGCTCCATTGTAGCTGGTTTTTCTTGTGCCTCTTTACCTTAGTAAGTGTTAGCTAGCCTCCAAAGCTCAGCTCCTAACTCTCAGTGGTTTGACCACAGTAAACCTCCAAAGTTACTGTCCAGAAACTTGCTTGCAGTACAAATTCAATTCTACTGCACCTGGAACCAAACCCAACCGTGGTAACACTCCAAACTACCAAGGACTACACGCCAGACATCAAGTTAGCGCTCAGGGTGGCCTGATGTCATAGTTCACGCGGTGACCGCATTCGTCCGGGCGTGTTGGCATGCAAAACACGCGCTCTGCGTGCCGCCTAGCGCTCTGTTGAGCGCGTGCTCGCTGCCCAGCCTGCCTGAGCATGCCAAACCTTGCCACCATCCCTGTCTCCACTCCCTTAACTCCCCCTGGCACTCTCCGACGCCGGAGCTCGCCGCAGCAGGCACGGGCACGGTCCATCCAACAACACAGTGCGCGGCGCACTGTGCTCGTCGTCTTCCCCCTCGCTCATGTGCTCGTCCACGCCCGTCAATAGTTTCTGCGTGACCTCCATCCTCTTCCTCCTCTCTCACTAGCGTCGTTCTCCGCCGGGCACCGTGGACAGGTGTCCTCCGGTGGAGCCCGAACTCCTCTCGCCGCTCTCCTATAAATGTCGTCTTCATCTCCGGTGACCGTTGCCCTCTACCTCCACTGGAGAGGCCGTTTCCGACGTCGTCCGGTCACCTCTAGCCACGCTACGGGTACGGGTAGGTGTGCCATCTTCTTCTCCTTCGATCCTCCCCTCTCATTTGGCGCCAAGACCCCTCGCCGCCGGCGTGTGCTCCGGCGAAGCTCCGCCTCCCTCTGTTTCCCTCTCCCCCTCCTTCTGACCTGACTAGCGGGGCCCGCTAGTCAGCCACTCAGTACTCACGTGAAGTGGTACGAGTGGTGGCGCCCTGGGCTTTTACGCCTTCGACGTCACCCCCCCAGTCTATTTTATTTTTAATACAAATTCATTTAAATCCAGGAAACTTCAAACAGCCATACCTTTTTATCTATAAGTCCAAATGCATTGTTTCTTTTTTCATTGTGTTCTTTGTCCAAAAAGCTAGCAACACCCAGAAGTTGGAATTTATCCTTGCTATCTAGATTTTCTGGTAATTTTTAGAAGGTTTCTTGATGTTTTCTTTTTGTGGTTTTGTATATTTTCAGAAGAGCATGCTTGTCTTGAGGATCACCAGGAGGTTTGTGAACCTCATCTGCACTAAGGCAAGCTACATCAACATTTTCATAGTGCCACTTCAATATTTGTGATTTTCCTACTTGAACTGATGATTATTCATGCATTTAAATAATTATTATGATAATTATATTCTATTAAATGCTTGTCATGTTAAATATGCTTGATTTACAGAAAGTTTGAAGTGAATCTTGTTGATAGGCTAACAAGAACTTAGTTATGAGTAATGATAAAATGATATGATCATGGAGATAAACAGTAAGTTAAAATTATTATTCTTGCATGATGAAAAATGATGAGATTGCTAGAAATGATTCTGGTTTAAGTGAGATTGGATCTTAACCAGAGAAGTATCATGATTTGATGATGGCTCTGTGGGAGTGTAGTTGACTTAGTTAATTTCATGGATATGTGATGCATATGTTGGTGATGCATAGCATGGCATTATGACACCGGTTACTTTCATTTAAGTTGAACCTAATAAATAACTCAACTTGAATATGTTGTTGACCGGGTCATGGTGCCGCTGAAACGAGTTTTTCCCAGTGCAACCACATTTGCCGGTATGGGACGGCCTTAATGTGTTTCATTGTCGTGCCTCTGGTCGGTGCCTCCATCTAGGGAAGGTTATGGGCGTATTGTACCCTGGCCCGGTAAGCAGGCATAACCTTGTGAGCATGTTGATGAGTTAAGTTTTTGGGTCCCAGAGTGGATCGTTGCCACGACGGTGGTTGAGGTGTCTTGAGGTAGACACGAGGCCACCCAAGAGTATCCTGATGGGGATTGAGTCGGAGTGGCCGGGAGAGTGTCATGACAATGAAGTGGTTTCGTCGGAATGTCGTTGGTCCACCGGAATGGGAGTGCGAGGGCATGGGTTCCGTAGTGTGGGTACAGTGCACTACCTCTACAGAGTGTATTAATATATTGATAGCCGAGTCCACGGTTACGGACACGCTCGAAAGTAGGGTACACCATGGGTCAACACTTAATAAATTTGCACACTAAGATTGCACTGAGGTGATGGCAGTAAGGCCATCGTGTTGAGATGGACCAGGTGTGGTCGGATAGTGATTGCCGTAAGGATCACGGTTTGAGACCAAGTGTTGGTCGTGGTTGTGACTGTCGTAAGGATCACGAGATTGTCTTTGAGTTCTTCATGTTTGTGGTCTGGAAATGATCACATTCGGTATGCCAGTCCATGGGACGAGTACCACTTGAGCATAATCACAGCATGTTGGATATATTGTTGCATTGTTAATTAATTGGTTAAATATCATGATATTGTTTGTCATTATGTTTATGCTTGTTGTGAGCTTGCAAGTACATTCAATGTATTGACCTAGCGTATCATGCCAGATTTTAGGAAAGTCTTGTTGGAAAGGAGAGCTGTCCGAGTCTAGATCGTGTCCACATTGGTGTCCCTGTGCTAAGGAGTCCCGCTACGATGTTGTTCCGCTGCCGCATAGTTGTCATGATCGAGGCCCCCTTTATGTTTACTAAATAATGTACATATTGTTCAGCCGCACCGTGTGTGCCGCTTGGCCTCGCTAACTGTTGTAATATGAACTATGCTCCGCTAGCATGAATAAAGCGATTGTTTTTATGTACCAAGTTGTTGTGTGTTGCCAGAAGACAAGGTCTCTGGGCTGGCAATGCAGGGTAAACCAGTCGCTCTGAGCCGAGGTGCCACAATGCTTGGTATCAGAGCCGCGCTGACTGTAGGCCATGCTAGACTACGCCGAGTTAACTGGACATTAGGTACGAGTTGTAGTTGAGTGTCGGTAGCATATTGTAGCTGGTTGTTGCATTGCATGCACTGATTTTTACTTTTATGCTAACTTGCTAATGGTTGTGAGTGTAGAAGGCTCCGGTGATGTATCCATGCAAGTTGCAGCTGATGTCGTACACGTCGCTGCATCTCCTTCATAACGTGTGGCGTCGGCTGTACCCCCACGGTGACGATCCAGTCTATCGTGTGTATCAGGAGTGTCTAGCTGACTCAGTGTATGAGTATCACGCCGTGGTTACTCTCCGCACCAGTTCCGATTCCAGCACTTACACTCGTACCTCTCAAAGCGGCTACATTTCTACCGCTTCTTAGGCTGTCCAGTTTGCTGCATTCGAGGTACTCGTTGAGCTCCGTTACAACGAGGTACGGATGCAGAACCACCCAGGTTTCCACTACTATCCTTCTCTCCACGATAATGGTCGTGTCCGTTTCCCTGTCATTGATCCAGAGTCTAATAGTGTAGCTAGCCACCTTTCTCGCTATATCACTGCTAGCTATCTTCTGATCTATGTGCTGGCTCGTGAGCTGAGTCATGCCCGTACTGCTTTAGCCTCTGCTTTAGTCTCTGCTAGCTCAGCCACTACTCCAACATCTGTAGGATTTACTCCCTATATTCCTGCCAGTTCTAGATCCCCTATTTCCCCGGTTACTCCTCCTAGTAGCTCGGGCACCGCAACTGTGAGTCCACTTGGTGCTCCTGCTGAGTGGGTTTCACTCCTCGCCACTCCTGTAGCCCCGATGATTCACCCTCCACCTGCCCCGATGGGAAAGCCCTCGAGGCAGCGTCGTCATGTCACTTTTAACCCGGAGGTCTCAGTTAACCCCGTCATTTCAGGATCCGAGTCCGCTTCAGGAGAGAACCCCGCAGCACCAGCAGAGCAGTAGAGCTTCCCAGTGTTCGCAATCGTCAGGATGGAGTATGGATGTAGTCGTACGAGTCATGATGTTCTGTTTCATGTATGAGGGTAGTTGGACCTGGCATGTTGTTGTCTTTCATGTATGAGTCTATGTATAATTATGTTGGAACTTTATTTTCTTCGGTGTATTCTCTTTGCCATTTCGGTTTTACTCGGACTTTTGTTGTTGGTTTCTCCCTAGTTTATTTTTGAATGCTTCTCATCTCGATTGCATTGCCTTGGGAAAATAATCATTTTAGGATGACGCGGGGAGGCTGCAGTAGCAATGTTCGCGAGGGTTCTCCTGTTCGTCGTTCCGCACGACAGGCAAGACACTCACCCGAGCCGTACGTTCCACCACCGCCTCCACCACCAAATCCGCCCTCCACTGAGCAAATTCTGCGTATGTTTGAGGAAAGAAAAAATAATGATCTGATGGAAATACTAAGAAGTATTCAAGCTGTGGTTGGACAGAATGGAAATCAGCCCGGTCATCACTCCAAGCTATCTGATTTTCAAAGGACTAAGCCTCCCCGTTTCAGTCAGGCCATTGATCCCTTGGATGTAGATGATTGGTTGAGAACTATGGAAAAGAAGCTTGAGGTTGCTCGAACTGATGAAGGGGATAGGGTTCCATTTGTAACACATTATCTTGAAGGCGCTGCTGCCATATGGTGGGAAAATGAAAAAGCCATGTGGAGTGCTAATGAAGAAATTACCTGGTCAAGATTCAAGGAACGATTCCGGAAATATCACATCCCTGCGGGGATTATGAAGACTAAGCAGCATGAATTTCTCGCGCTCCTCCAAGGAAGTCAGTCTATGGGAGGATATTTGCAGAAATTCAATCATCTGTCATGTTACTCTCAATATGACGTGGCCACTAAGGAAAGAAAGATGGACAGGTTTCTTGGTGGGTTAAACCCGCAACTCCGGTGTACTCTCAGTATGTTCGATTTCCCAGACTTCCAAACCCTGGTGAACAAGGCTTTCATTGCTGAAAGGGAACACAAGCTTGTATCAGATACTAAGCCTACCAACAATGATCACAAGTGCAAGTTTGAGCCAAGAAAAGAAATGCAACCAGTGCAGAAGGCTCGTACCTGGCAGCCGACTTAGGTAGCATACAAGCCCAATTGGCAACAAAATGTTAACAAGACCACCACCCAAGTCAAGAATGACATGCTCAACCCAATTCTAGAGAATCATCTACGCTGCAATTCCTGTTTCAATTGTGGGCAAACCGGACATTATGCCAAATAGTGTCCCACGAACAATTGGACAAATGCTACATTCAAGCCACAAGTCCATTATATGCAGGCATGCCCAAATCACCACGACCTCACCGGATACGTTCATCACATCTCCGCCGATGAAGCCCAAGAGAACCCCGAAGTCGTTATTGGTATGTTCCCTGTTAATAACATACCTGCAGTAATTTTATTTGACTCTGGGCTTCCCACTCTTTTATTTCTCGGAGTTTTGTTACCCAAAACAAATTTCCTTGTTCGCTTTTGGGCAAAAATATGCTGGTACAAACCCCAGGATCTCTAATCATAAGCAATCTAGTCTGCCGTAATCTGGAAGTCAATATCAACGGAGTCCGTTTTCTAACTTCTTTGATACTTATTGAATCCAATAAGTCGGATGTTATCTTGGGTATGAATTGGCTGACTCAGTATCAAGTATGCATAAATTGTGCGACCCGAGAAGTCAACTTGACCGGCCAAGAGGGACAGACTACAAAATTTATTGCTCGTA
This sequence comes from Triticum dicoccoides, assembly GCF_002162155.2. Taxonomy (NCBI): domain Eukaryota; kingdom Viridiplantae; phylum Streptophyta; class Magnoliopsida; order Poales; family Poaceae; genus Triticum; species Triticum dicoccoides. Next base: position 37,023,036 of record NC_041393.1, read on the forward strand.
GAAGCATACCCTCCAAGGAAATGGTTTTTACAGCAATGGCTGAAATGGAATTAATTCTGGTGGTCAGCGAGTTTCCTGATGTATTCCTAGAAGAACTGCCAGGCATGCCACCTGATCGAGAGCTTTAGTTTGCAATAGATCTTGTGCCCGGAACCACACCAATACACAAGAAGTATTATCAAATGCCGTCCTCAGAATTAGTGGAGCTAAAGAAACAACTTGATGAAATGCTCCAGAAAGGGTATATCCACCCCAGCTCCTCACCATGGGGATCACCTGTTATCTTCGTGGACAAGAAAGATGGCAGCCTCCGCATGTGTGTGGATTACCGTCAGCTGAATGATGTCACAATTAAAAACAAATACCCTCTGCCAAGAATTGATGATTTGTTTGATCAGCTCAGTGGGGCCAAAGTATTCTCCAAGATTGATTTACGGACTGGATACTATCAGCTCAAAATTAAAAAGGAGGATATTCCCAAGATCACATTCACCACTCGCTACGGTCTTTATGAATATACAGTTATGTCTTTTGGCCTCACCAACACCCCCGCTTTCTTCATGCACATGATGAATAAAGTATTCATGGACTTCCTCGATAAGTTTGTGGTCGTCTTCATCGATGATATACTCATTTACTCAAGAAGTGAAGAAGAGCATAGGGAACACCTCCGAGCAGTGTTACAACGACTCCGTGAGCATCAGTTATATGCCAAATTCAGTAAATATGAGTTCTGGCTCAAGCAAGTTGGATTCCTCGGACATGTGCTATCCGCTGAAGGTATAGCCGTGGACCCAAGCAAAGTAAAGGATGTACTCTATTGGTTGCCACCCGCAACTGTATCTCAGATCCGGAGTTTTCTTGGATTAGCCGGATATTACTGCCGTTTCATTGAAGGGTTTTCCAAGATTGCTAAACCCATGGCAGAGCTGCTCAAAAAGGATAAGAAGTTTGAATGGACTGAGGACTGTGAGAAAAGTTTCGCTGAGTTAAAGAAACGACTAACAACTGCACTAGTATTAACACTTCCAGATATCTACCGCAGCTTTGATGTGTACTGCGACGCTTCCAGGAAAGGACTGGGATGCGTACTTATGCAAGATGGCAAGGTAGTAGCTTACGCCTCACGATAGCTATGACCCCACGAGGGGAATTACCCCACTCATGATTTGGAATTGGCCGCGGTGGTGCATGCTTTAAAAATTTGGAGACACTACCTCATCGGAAAAAGGTGCCAAATTTTTACCGATCACAAAAGCCTCAAATATATATTTACTCTGCCGGATTTAAATCTCCGTCAACGAAGATGGCTTGAGTTGGTCGAGGATTATGACCTTGGAATAAATTACCATCCAGGTAAGGCCAACGTGGTTGCTGATGCGCTCAGTCGAAAGACCGTCAGTTTAAATGTCATATTGGAATCTTTGCCTCCCAAACTTAAAGAAGACATTGCTCAGCTCAACCTGGTCATTGTTGAGGCTGGCCTTGCCAATATTCTGGAAGTTATTCCTACCATTGAGGAAGAAATCCGCAAGGCCCAGCCAGGCGACGCCGATCTGCAAAAACGTGTCAAGCATTCCGATTTCTCGAAGGATCAGTACGGTACCCTCCGATTCAGGGGAAGGATTTGTGTGCCCAATCAAGCGGATTTAAAGCAGAAGATCCTGTCAAAAGCCCACGAATACTCATATTCCATTCACCCTGGAGGTACAAAAATGTACGAAAACCTTCGACAGATATTCTGGTGGGATGGAATGAAGAAAGACATTGCTTATTTCGTGGCATGTTGCGACATATGCAACAAAGTAAAGGCAAAACATCAGAAGCCAGTCGGACTTCTCCAACCGCTGCCAGTGTCGCAATGGAAACGGGATGATGTCTGTATGGATTTCATCACAGGACTACCTAAGACCCGACGGGGCAATGATGCAATCTGGGTCATAGTGGACACATTAACCAAGGTAGCCCACTTCCTCCCGATCAGTACCTCATATCGAGCTGATGAGCTTGCACAATTGTATGTGTCCAGAATAGTCAGTCTGCATGGAGTCCCTCGAACCATTACTTCTGACCGAGGTTCACTTTTTACCTCCGCTTTTTGGTCCCATCTCCATCAAGCCTTAGGGACGGAATTGAAATACAGTACTGCTTATCATCCTCAGACTGATGGACAGACATAACGGGTAAACCAAATACTCGAGGATATGATGCGAGCCTGTGCTTTGGCCCAAGGACCAAAATGGGAAGACTGCTTGCCATACGCCGAGTTCTCGTATAACAATAGCTTCCAGACCAGTTTAATGATGTCACCGTATGAAGCTTTGTATGGTCGTAAGTGCCGCACTCCATTGAATTGGTCTCAAACAGGAGATAGCCATATTTTCAGAACGGATCTCATGCTGGAGGCCAAGAAGCAAGTCAAGGAAATTAGAGATAGACTGTAGTTGGCCAAATCACGACAGAAGAGTTATTATGATGCAAAGCACCAACAAATCAGCTTTGAACCCAGAGAACATGTCTATCTTCGAGTCACGCCTATGAAAGGTATCAAGAGGTTTCAAACTCGTGGAAAATTGGCACCCAGATTTATTGGTCCATTTCCTGTTATGACACGAGTGGGTACTATGGCCTATCAGTTGGAGTTGCCCCCTGAATTGTCAGACGTGCACAACTTGTTCCATGTTTCACAGTTACGACGATGCATATCGCCGCCTGAGAAAAAGACCGATTTAACAGAAATAGAGCTGGTAAAGGACTTAACATATGAAGAGAGGCCGGTGAAAATTTTGGATCAGATGGAAAGAGTCACTTGAAGTAAAGCACGGAAGTTTTACAAAGTCCAATGGAAGCATCACACAGGGTCAGAATCAACATGGGAATCAGAAGAATTTCTAAGGGCATGTTATCCAGAATGGTTTTCCCAAGCAATTGAATCTCGCGGACGAGATTCATTCTAAGTGGGGGAGGTTTGTGACAGCCTAGTTTTTGCCCTCTTTTCTTTGCCTGGTTTTAAGTTGAGTTGGTTTGGAATTTGGAGTTTTTGAATCATTTCATTTGGACTTAACCACTTGGGTACCCCTTGGCTTTCACCCAAGTGCTCCTACTCCTCCTCAAACCATCATTTCACCCCTGGATCATCTCAAAATATTGCTTGGAATATTTTTCTTAAATGAAAAATATTCCTTTTGCCCTCCAAAACCCTAGCTAGCCCTTTGTGCTCCAAAGCAACCCTAATTTTTCTTGCCCCTAAAATACTGAGAAAAATCCAAATTATTCTTTGAACCCTAGGGCATCTTTCTGAGCAAAAATATTTCATCACTCTTTGGAATATTTGGGCTACAAAAAATAATTTCATTTCTGGACAGAAATGGTGGTTTCTACAGCAACTACCATTTTACTAGCTCCATTGTAGCTGGTTTTTCATGTGCCTCTTTACCTTAGTAAGTGTGAGCTAGCCTCCAAAGCTCAGCCCCTAACTCCTAGTGGTTTGACCACAGTAAACCTCCAAAGTTACTGTCCAGAAACTTGCTTGCAGTACAAATTCAATTCTACTGCACCTGGAACCAAACCCAACCGTGGTAACACTCCAAACTACCAAGGACAACACGCCAGATATCAAGTTAGCACTCAGGATGGCCTGATGTCATAGTTCACATGGTGACCGCGTTCGTCCGGGCGTGCTGGCATGCAAAACACGCGCTATGCATGCCGCCTAGCGCTCTGTTGAGCGCGTGCTTGCTGCCCAGCCTGCCCGAGCATGCCAAACCTCGCCACCATCCCCGTCTCCACTCCCTTAACTCCCCCATGGCACTCTTCGACGCCGGAGCTCGCCGCAGCGGGCACGGGCATGGTCCGGCCAATGACACAGTGCGCGACGCACTGTGCTCATTGTCTTCCCCCTCGCTCATGTGCTCGTCCGTGTCCGTCAATAGTTTTCGCGTGACCTCCATCCTCTTCCTCCTCTCTCACTGGCGTCGTTCGTCGCCGGGCGCCGTGGACAGGTGTCCTCCGGCGGAGCCCGAACCCCTCTCGCCGCTCGCCTATAAATGACGCCACCCCCAGCCTCCTCGAGCACCCGCAGCTACTCCCACACCCACCACAACCTAGTAGAAGCCATAGCCCGGCCGGGAAGGCCGCGGGCTGCCGTCCCGAAGCCCAAGCTCGTCGGCGATCCCCTTCGGATCGTCCCTGCAGCTCCAACCCCTCCCAGGCCAAGGCGACCCTTCCAGGGCCTCCGCCACTCTTCGGTGAAGCCAATCCGCCCTGTTGGAGCCCGTGGAGCCGCCCCAAGCCGCCGTCATCTTCGTCTCCGGCGACCGCTGCCCTCTGCCTACGCTGGAGAGGCCGTTTCCGACACCGTCCGGTCACCTCTAGCCATGCTACGGGTATGGGCAGGTGCGCCATCTTCTTTTCCTTCGATCCCCCCTCTCGTTTGGCCCCAAGACCCCTCGCCGCCGGCGTGTGCTCCGGCGAAGCTCCGCCTCCCTCGGTTTCCCTCTCCCCCTCCTTCTGACCTGACTAGCAGGGCCCGCTAGTCAGCCACTCAGTATGCGTGTGAAGCGGTACGAGTGATGGCGCCCTGGGCTTTTAT
>NC_041393.1:37027855-37103838 GCF_002162155.2 Triticum dicoccoides
AAACTGCCATAACTTTTTATCTATAAGTCCAAATGCATTGATTCTTTTTGCATTGTGTTCTTTGTCCAAAAATCTAGCAGCACCCAGAAGTTGGAATTTTTCCTTGCTGTCTAGATTTTCAGGTAATTTTCAGAAGGTTTCTTGATGTTTTCTTTTTGTGTTTTTGTATATTTTTAGAAGAGCAGGCTTGCCTTGAGGATCACCAGGAGGTTTGTGAACCTCATCTGTACTAAGGCAAGCCACAGCAACATTTTCATAGTGCCACTTCAATATGTGTGATTTTCCTACTTGAACTTATGATTATTCATGCATTTAAATAATTATTATGATAATTATATTCTGTTAAATGCTTGTCATGTTAAATATGCTTGATTTAAAGAAATTTTGAAGTGAATCTTGTTGATAGGCTAACAAGAACTTAGTTATGAGTAATGATAAAATGATATGATCATGGAGATAAATAGTAAGTTAAAATTATTATTCTTGCATGATGAAAAATGATGAGATTGCTAGAAATGATTCTGGTTTAAGTGAGGTTGGATCTTAACCAGAGAAGTATCATGATTTGATGATGGCTCCGTGGGAGCGTAGTTGACTTAGTTAATTTCATGGATATGTGATGCATATGTTGGTGATGCATAGCATGGCATTATGACACCAGTTACTTTTATTTTAAGTTGGACCTAATAAATAACTCAACTTGAATATGTTTTTGATCGGGTCATGGTGCCGCTGAAACGAGTTTTTCCCAGTGCAACCACATTTGCCAGTATGGGACGGCCTTAACGCGTTTCATTGTCGTGCCTCTGGTCGGTGCCTCCATCTAGGGAAGGTTATGGGCGTGTTGTACCCTGGCCCGGTAAGCAGGCATAACCTTGTGAGCCCATTGATGAGTTAAGTTTTTGGGTCCTAGAGTGGATCGTTGCCACGACGGTGGTTGAGGTGTCTTGAGGTAGACATGGGGCCACCCAGGACTAGCCCAATGGGGATTGAGTCGGAGTGGCCGGGAGAGTGTCATGACAATGAAGTGGTTTCGTCGGAATGCCGTTGGTCCACCCGAATGGGAGTTTGAGGCCATGGGTTCCGTAGTGTGGGTACAGTGCGCTACCTCTACAGAGTGTATTAATCTATCAATAGCCGAGTTCACAGTTACGGACACGCTCGAAAGTAGGGTACACCATGGGTCAACACTTAATAAATTTGCACACTAAGATTGCACTGAGGTGATGGTAGTAAGGTCATCGTGTTGAGATGGACCAGGTGTGGTCGGGTAGTGATCACCGTAAGGATCACGGTTTGAGACCAAGAGTTGGTCGTGGTTGTGATCGCCGTAAGGATCACGGGATTGTCTTTAAGTTCTTCACGTTTGTGGTCTGGAAATGATCACGCTCGGTAAGCCAGTCCATGGGACGAGTACCACTTGAGCATAATCACAGCATGTTGGATATATTGTTGCATTGTTAATTAATTGGTTAAATATCATGATATTGTTTGTCATTATGTTTATGCTTGTTGTGAGCTTGCAAGTACATTCAATGTACTGACCTGGCATATCATGCCAGATTTCAGGAAAGTCTCGTTGGAAAGGAGAGCTGTCCGAGTCTAGATTGTGTCCACATCAGTGTCCCTGTGCTAAGGACTCCCGCTACGACATTGTTCCGCTGCCGCGTAGATGTCATGATCGAGGCCCCTTTATGTTTACTAAATAATGTACATATTGTTCAGCCACACCATGTGTGCCGCTTGGCCTCGCTAACTGTGGTAATATGAACTATGCTCCACTAGCATGAATAAAGCTGTTGTTTTTCTGTACCAAGTTGTTGTGTGTTGCTAGAAGACAAGGTCTCTGGGCTGGCAATGTAGAGTAAATCGGTTGCTTTGAGCTGGGGTGCCACAGCCACAGAATGTTCTGAAGCAAAGAATGGAAAATGCAATGGAAGTTTTAGAAAGAAGCCCAACCCTTTCACCGGAGGACAGGTGGACCAGGTTAGTGTGGAGGAGATTGAGGAGAAGCCCGACGCAGTTGTTGGTTAGTTTTTTATTAGTGCATTTACAACCCTTGTTCTTTTTGATCTGGTGCATCTCATTCATTCATATCAAGGGGATTTGTGGAAAAGTTTAAGTTGCCAACCGTAGCTCTTGAGTCACCTATGTAAGTGAGTTCCCCAGGAGCAGAGTATATGGCTAGTCGGGGATGTTACCAGTTGCCAATAACCATAGATAGACATGTTTTCCCACCGACCTTATTGTCCTGGAGTCACAAGGATTGGACGTGATCCTAGGCATGGATTGGCTATCCAAGTTTGAGGGAAACATCGATTGCACCAGTAAATCAATTCTTCTCACCACCCTAGAGGGAAAAAGGATCAAGTATGTGTATAGGCATGCGCCGAGGAGGACTTAGGTAAATTCCCTATCGGGAGTTGTTCAGGAGGAAGTACCGGTGGTGAAGGATTATCCCGATGTATTTCCGGAGGAGTTGCCAGGCATGCCACCAGATCGAGATATTGAGTTTTTAATCGAGTTGTTGCCAGGTACCGGAACGATATCCAAGAGACCGTATCGGATGCCTGCAAATGATCTGGAGGAAATTAAGAAGTGGATTAAGGAGTTACTGGAGAAAGGTTATATTCGACCAAGCTCATCACCTTGGGGAGCCCAGTGCTTCTAGTTGAGAAGAAGGATGGATCTTTAAGGATGGTTGTTGATTATCGTGCATTGAATGAGGTGACGATCAAGAACAAATACCCTCTTCCGATGATCAATGATTTGTTTGACCAGCTGCAGGGAGCTAAGATTTTCTCCAAGATTGATCTTCGATCATGTTATCACCAACTAAAGATCCAAGAGCCGAATATACCTAAGACATCTTTTACCACGAGGTATGGGCTATATGAGTATATAGTTATGTCATTTGGTTTGACTAACGCCCTGCCTATTTTATGAGTATGATGAATAAGGTGTTCATGGAGTTTTTGGACAAGTTCGTCGTGGTGTTCATTGACGATATATTGGTCTACACGAAGAATGAAGAAGAACATAAGGAACATTTGTGATTGGTTCTTGAGAAGCTCAGGGAACATCAATTGTATGCAAATTTCAGCAAATGTGAGTTTTGGTTGAAGGAAGTTGGATTTCTCGGACATGTTATATCAGGAGAAGGAATAGTAGTAGTCCCTACCAAGGTTGTATCTGTCACTAAGTGGTTGGCACCCACCTCAGTTGGAGAGATCCGAAGTTTTCTTGGACTCGCAGGTTATTATTGGAGATTTATTGAGAATTTTTCCAAGACTGCGAAGCCCGTGATGGAGTATTTGAAGAAAGACATCAAGTTTAAATGGACTGAGGATTATGAGGCTAGTTTTCAGGATTTGAAGAAACGTTTGGTTACAACCCCAGTGCTGATTCTCCCAGATATACTCAAGGATTTCCAAGTTTATTGTGACGCTTCATGTCAAAGACTTGGAGGCGTTCTTATGCAAGACGGAAGAGTGGTTTCATATGCCTCACGACAACTTCGACCTCACGAGTTGAATTATGCCACGCATGATTTGGAGTTAGCAGCCGTAGTGCATGCGCTCAAGACATGGAGACATTTTCTTAACGGTAACCGTTGTGATGTTTACACGGATCATATGAGTTTGAACTACATCTTCACGTGGAAGGAGTTGAACCTCGGGCAAAGGAGATGGTTGGAGCTCATAAAGGATTTTGATATGAGATTGCATTATCATCCAGGAAAGGCCAATGTCGTAGCAGATGCGTTGAGCCGCAAGAGTTATGTTAACACGCTCATAACTGCAGGATTACCTCAGGAGTTAGCTGATGATCTCCGAGAACTTTGCTTGGAGATAGTTCCGAGAGGCTATGTTGCAGCATTGGTAATTCAGTCCACTTTGCTGGGAAAGATCCGAGAAGCCCAGAAGACGGACAAGGAGATTGCAGAGATCAAAGAAAGGATGAGTAAAGGAAAGGCTAAAGGTTTTCGGCGAGGATGAGCACGAAACTTTATGGTTTGTGGATCGTATCTATGTGCCTAATGACCCTGAGCTCAGGAAGTTAATTCTTCAGGAGGCTCATGATTCTCCTTATTCGATTCACCCAGGCAACACCAAGATGTATCTGGATTTGAAGGAGAGTTTTTGTGGACAGGAATGGAGAAGGATATTGCCAAGTATGTAGCAGTATGCGACGTATGTCAGAGAGTTAAGGAAGAGCATCAGAAACCGGCAGGGTTACTTCAGCCTTTGTCGATACCCGAGTGGAAGTGGGATAAACTTGGCATGGATTTTATCACCATATTACCCAGGACTCGTTCAGGCTATGACTCTATCTGGGTTGTAGTTGATCGCTTGACGAAGGTAGCCCATTTCATCCCTGTGAAGACAAATTATACGAGTGCTAAGTTGGCGAAGATATACATGACCAGTATCGTATGTCTTCCTGGTGTTCCAAGGACCATCGTATCAGATAGAGGAACACATTTTACTTCAAAGTTTTGGAATTAGTTGCATGAAACTTTGGGTACCAGGCTAGAGTTCAGTAAAGCCTTTCATCCACAGACAGATGGACAGACCGAGAGAGTCAATCAGATTCTGGAGGACATGTTGAGAGCTTGTGCACTAGATTATGGATCGAGTTGGGATAATAATTTGCCCTATGCAGAGTTCTCATATAACAATAGTTATCAAACCATTTTGAAGATGGCCCCTTTCGAATCCTTGTACGGAAGGAGGTGCAGGACACCATTATCGTGGGATGAAGTTGGAGATCGACAGTTGTTCGGACCAGACTTAATCAGAGATTCTGAGGAGAAGGTTAAGTTTATTCAGGATAGACTCAAGATAGCCCAGTCCAGGCAAAAGAGTTATGCCGATACTAAACGCAAGGAGGTAGCCTATGAAGTCGGAGAAAGAGCATATCTTCGTGTGTCCCCACTTCGAGGAGTTAAGCGTTTTGGAGTCAAAGGGAAGCTAGCACCATGATTTGTGGGACCATACAGAGTTTTGGAACATATGGGAGAAGTTGCTTACAAATTGGAATTACACGAAGGTTTGTCAGGAGTTCATGATGTGCTTCATATTTCCCAGTTGAAGAAGTGCCATGCAAAGATGGCTGAAATTCCTCTGAGAGATACAGTGCCACTGGAAGCAATTCAGCTGGATAGTGATCTGACATATGAGGAGAAACCCGTTAAGATTCTCGAGTTTTCCAGCCGAGTTACTCGCAAAAAAGTCACCAAGTTTTGTAAAGTTCAGTGGAGCCACCATACCGAGGAGGAAGCCACCTAGGAGTGAGAAGAAGACCTCCATAAGGACCACCCACACCTTTTTGTTGCCCAACCCGAATCTCGAGGGCAAGATTCATCTTAAGGAGCGTAGTTTTGTAACATCCCTTCAATTTGGATGTTACTCATAGATCATTCATATGCATCCATGATTTATTGCATTTTGTTGTTGAATTTTGCTTGCATTTTGATCCAAAAGGCCTTAAGCAACTTACGGACCAATTTGAGAGAGTTGGAGGTTTCACAAAAATCCAATTTTGATTTATCAAAATTTGGTAATTGGATCAAAAAAAATTCAAAATTCTTTTTCCAAATATTTTAAAAATAATGGGAGAGGATAATATGACTTCTTCAAATTAGTAGAAAAATATTGGAAATTGAATTTTGAATTTTGGAGAGTTTATCTGATTTTATTCACTAGTTTATTTATTTATTAGTGGAGTAATTAGTAGTGCAATGTTTGTTTTTAGTTTAGGCATTTAGGTCCAGAAAAATGTTCATGAGGTCACTAATAAGGCCATAAAACTACGTGAATTTTTCTGGAATTTTTAGAATTATATTTGTATTTATTTCGAGTATTTTAGTCTATCGAAAAATTGTTTAAAAAGAAAGTTCCGAACTGGGTCGGCCCCGCTCAGCGCCAGGCCTCGGCCCAGCTCCGCCATCGCGCCCGACCGACTCGGGAGGAGTCCCGAGCACCGCCGCCCATTCCCCAAGTCGGCCTCGCCCCGCCCCCTCTTTATAAGCCGCCGCCCAACCCCCCCTCCTCTCCACACCACCACCGCCGCCTCGAGCCGCCACCACCGCAGTCGCCGCCGCCCGCACTTCGCGCCTTCGCCGCTGCCGCCTCGCCTGCAAGCCGCTGCCGTCATCATTGACCTTGCCTCCGCCACCGTTAACCGGTATAAACCGACCGAACCGCCCGGTTTTTCTCGGTTTTTATTTTGTTAGATCGGTTTATTTTTATTAGTTCGTTTACTTAGTGAACCTTCACTCATTTAGATCTGTCAACCAACATTTTCGTTCGTTAGTCTCTGTTAGCGGATGTTCGTCCGATAGATTTTTCTTTTTCTGTTTATTTTCGGCCAGGGACCTATCCACGATTATTTTCTTCACAGATTAGCCCCTGATCTTTAAACCCTCGTAACTTTTAGCTCATTCATCCAAATTAGACGAAACCAACGCCTAAATCTTCGGAGTGATCTCATCTATCCAGTAAACCAACTTGAACATGATTTTGACAATATAAAATTTGAGTTTAGTTCAGATTAGAGTTTGATCTTGTTTTGTTTGTATCTTGAGTTTCGTAGCTCCGTTTGAGTTGATTATTTTTGCAAATCGTAGCTAATCACTCGTACCTACTGTTAGGATCTAATCCACATAAATATAATGTTGTTAAATTTTGTTTTCTGTTTAGATTAGTTATTTGCTTGTTTCGAGTTTTATTCTTGGTTTCTCTTTGCATCGTTTGCTTGATTGCTTATGTATGCTATTGTTTGTCTACGCTAGATTTTCCGGAGTGCTAAGCTTGTTACTACGAGTCTCTAGAGTTTTCCGATTGTCAGCAAGGCAAGTTACACTTTGATCATACTTTTCTATACCCAGTTTTTATTATGCATTAATTTACCCCTCAAATAATTGCATGAGTAGGATTGGGAACATGTGGTTTGGTTGTAGTACTTGAGGTACAAACCTATTACCTTTGATCACCCTGGGAATATACGTTATGCTCATATATTGCTTAGTCATGCTCGTAGACGGGGATTGGATCGTGGTGTACATGGAAGTTGTGAGAGATAATAATTTTGGACAACATTAAGGTGGCAACTTTAATACACATCTGGGTGGATTGGTTGGGGTACCTGGAGAAACTAGTGCTTGCCCATGGGAATCCCGGAGTACCCGTGTGATTTTCCCTCGGTTCGCCACCCAGGCTCAAAGGGATCATATGATATTTCATGCCTAGAAACTTCCGTGTGCAGCCATAAACCATTATGAGCTCTAGCATAGTTGAGTAAGTTGTGTGAGCTCTTGAAGAGGTGGACTAGCAGATGTAGGGGAAAGTAGGTGTACCAGTCTACCCAGAGGAGAGAGTTAATGCTTCAGAAAGAATACATCTCGATCTTCCGATCATGGATGTGGTCGAGTCTTGTGAGGAAAAGTGCACAACCTCTGCAGAGTGTATAAACTAATCATGGTTAGCCGTGTCCCCGGTTATGGACATTTTGAGTATCTAGAAGTGGATATTATTGTTGATCCCATCACTCTTTAATTAACGAATTGGGTTTAATGATGATACTTGGTTAATGTTGGGATTTGAGTTGGAGGAACCTTCTCAAATATTGGTATAGACTTTGTAGTAAATAAGATTTATTCCTTTTTATAGGGAAAAATTAGCTTTAAGCAAAATGTTAAACTTAGAGCCTCCACCAGCCAAATATACATGTAGATATAGTTTCTTGCATTCATTTGCTCTACAATGTAACTCTGCCAGCATATTCCATGTGCTGACCTACACGGCTGCAACATCTCATGTTGCAGACTTTACCGACGAAGAATAAGGTGCGATAGGTCGTTTTCATGCACTTAGCTATGCCGTTGGAGTTGATGGAATCATTTATCTTTGAAGCCTCCGCAGTTATTTTGCTTAGATGGACTCCAGCCATATTATTTGTGTAATAAATACCCTTTATGAGGACCTCCATGTAATAAGTGTGTGACTGAACTCTGTTATAATTCCTCAAGTATTGTGTGTGTTTGCATACCGAGCCAGGGATGGCACTTAAGCACAAAGACTTCAGTCCATTGGGATCGTGGTCGCTATAAGATGGTATCTGTAACACCCCGGATGTAACTTTCCATTATTGTAACTCCAACTCTTGCCATTTCCGACTATGCGTTGTGACTTTTCCTTTGTGGTTGGGTTTTTGTCTTTTGTTTTGCATTTTGTTCATGTCATGCATCTCATCTCATAGCATCATGCGCATTGCATCTGGATGTTTTCATAAAGATTGCATCCGTTCATAGTTGTCGTATTCCCCCCTTGCCTTCGTTGACCGATCCGGGTCCAACCGGGTTTTTGACTCCCTCTTGTCTGACCGTTTGACCCTCTCTACACTTTACTCAGACCCCTCGCGCGCGTCCGAAAGTTGTCCTGAACCCGACCCGCTTTGTCGTTACCAATGGGTCCGGGTCATCCCCAAACATCTATAAAACATTTCTGTTTTCTTATTTGGACTCCCTACATATTTATTCTCCTCCTCCCGATTACGATCGGAGGGATCGAGTAGCCCCTAAGCTACCCCTTCCTATAAATAGAGCCTAACCCTAATCCGAGGAGCCATTCCATACATCCCATTCCTTCCGCCGCCACCTGACCAACTCCCATCTTCCTCAGGATCTCCTCCCGATCCAAATCCTCTCCAACCCCGTCCCTATTTTTCAGCGCCGCCCAAATCGCAGCAGCCAACCACCATCCTCGCCCTGCCTCCTCCTCGACCCCCATCGCAGGCAATAGCGCCCGAGCGTCGTCAGCGACCCGCGGACCAGGCCGCCCCCGTGACCCTGCTCTTTCTCTTCCTCTTCCCCCCTTTTTCTTCCCGTGCCTCACATCTCTTTGTTTCCTCTCGCTCTCTCTCCCGCGGGAGCCCATGGCGGGCCTGACCGAGCTCTTCATCATCCCCGCGTCACCCGAGTCAAGCCCCGGCGAGCCATCACCTCCTGCTGCCGCCTCCACCACCAGATCAGGCCGGCCTCCGCCGCCCTTGCCCGTTCTTGGCTGGATCCCGCTGGCAGGGCCCTATCCCCACCTCCGGCAGGCCAAGCTCGCTGCCTTCCTCCGCTACCTCCAGCCACGTCCCCGACTGGATCTGCTCGAGCTCGCCAACCCTCTGCGCCTAAAGTTCCTCCCGCCGGATCCCCAAGTCCACCGCGCCCCTCCTCGTCGCCATGGATCCGCGCCAAGCTCTGCCTCCCCGTGCTCCGTTCCACCCGTTCCAGACGCTTCTCGCCGACCCTGTCACCAGGAGCTCACGCCAAGTCCTCCACCGTCGTTCTGCCTCTCGGAGACGAGGATGAGCACGAGCCCTTGCCTCCTGCCGCGTCCACAGCCTCCCTCCTCTCCAGCGTCGTGCCCAAGTCCCACGTCGCCGGCAGCCGTTCCCGCCGCCCGTCGTCATGAACCTACTGGTGTTGCCTTTGTTCTTCAGTAACGAGCAGTAGCTCTCTCGCCTCGCCTCGCGTTGACCGCGCTTTCGCCAAGTCCAGCGCCAGGCCCAGCGCCCCCTTCCCGCCTCACCTCACCTCCGATCTGGGCCATGGCATATGGTGAGCAGCCCCTCCAGTCCCTCTCCTGTATGCTGTTGGCCCTGCATATGCAGCCCATATCACATTTTTTCCAGTTCAGCGATTTGTATAATCCAGTGAATTACTATTTTATAGAAAAGTCCCTCTAGATCATGCATTTAATAACTCACAAACCGTGCATCATATGTGAAAACTTTATACATGTAAAATGCTTAGAATTTCATCTAGTTTCACCTTATGCAACTTTCATCCATGTTTAAAATGTTTAAATTGCTGTTTGCATTAATTTGCTTAAATGCCATGCTAAAATGCTTTATTTCATAAATAAATAACCGTAGCTCCGAATTAAATAAACTATATATGTAAATTTTCTAGAAAAATGCATAGATTAACATGGTGCACTTTGTTTTATTGTTAACAACATTAAAGTATGTTTTAGGGCAGAACAGTAGCTAATTCAAAATATGGACATGAGGATTTTCCGGAATTGTTGTTTGTTGTTTCCGACCTCATTTAAACTTGCCTAAATAGTTAGTTTTCATATGCTTCATCCCTTTCCATGTTTAATAACATTTAATATTGTTGGGTACATAAATGCGAGAGAACTAAATAATTGATGTGGTGTTTCGTCAATATGCAACTCGTTGCATATTGGGCTCCACTTAACTTGTAGTGTTGTTTGTGCACTTTGCCATGACATGCCTCTTTAAACCAGACGTGCATCATACTTGGTTGTGCATCATGCCATGTTTATGTGATGGTTGTTTACCATGTTGTTTGCTTCTTTCCGGTTTGCTTCACTCGTTAGCTTCGGTTTCGTTCCGGAGTTGTGAGGATTCATTCGACTCCGTTGGTTCGACTACTTCATGGACTCGTTCTTCTTCCTTGCACAATCTCAGGCAAGATGACCATTACCCTCGATATCATTTCTATCTTTTCTTGCTAGTTGCATCGCTCTATTGCTATGTTGCGCTACCTATAACGTGTTTATCATGCCTCCCATATTGCCATGTCAAGCCTCTAACCCACATTTCCTAGAAAACCATTGTTTGGCTAACCTACCACTTTTGCTCAGGCCCTCTTATAGCATTGCTAGTTGCAGGTGAAGTTGAAGAGTGCTCCATGTTGGAACAGGATTATTTTGCGAGATCACAATATCTCTTATTTAATTAATGCATCTATATACTTGGTAAAGGGTGGAAGGCTCGGCCTTATGCCTGGTGTTTTGTTCCACTCTTGTCGCCTTAGTTTCCGTCATACCGGTGTTATGTTCCTTGATTTTGCATTCCTTACGCGGTCGGGTTTATGGGAACCCCTTGACAATTTGCTTTGAATAAAACTCCTCCAGCAAGGCCCAACCTTGGTTTTACATTTGCCTAACAACCTACTAACTTTCCCTTGGCAGTTATAAACCCGAGGGTCATCTTTATTAACCCCCCCCCCCGGGACAGTGCTTCTCTAAGTGTTGGTCCGAACCGAGTAGACTGCGGGGCCACCTCGGGGAAACTTGAGGTTTGGTTTTACTCATAGGATGTCTCATACGGTGTGCCCTGAGAACGGGATATGTGCAGCTCCTATCGGGATTTGTGGGCACAGTTGGGCGGTCTTGCTGGTCTTGTTTTACCATTGTCGAAATGTCTTCTAACTGGGATTCCGAGACTAATTGGGTCTTCTCGGGAGAAGGAATATCCTTCGCTGATCATGAGAGCTTGTGATGGGCTAAGTTGGGATACCCCTGCAGGGTATAAACTTCCGAGAGCCGTGCCCGCGGTTATGTGGCAGATGGGAATTTGTTAATATCCGGTTGTAGAGAATTTGACACTTGACTTAATTAAAACGCATCAACCGCGTGTGTAGCCATGATGGTCTCTTCTCGGCGGAGTCCGGGAGGTGAACACGGTTTGGGTTATGATTGGACGTAAGTAGTTTCAGGATCACTTCTTGATCATTACTAGTTTGCGACAGTTTGCGTAGCTTCTCATCTTATTCTTGTATTCGTAAGTAGCCACCATATTTGCTTAGCGCTTGTTGCAACTCCACCTCATTACCTTATCCTACCCATAAGCTTAAATAGTCTTGATCTCACGGGTTTTGATATTGCTGAGTCCTCGTGACTCACAAGATACCACAAACAATTGCAGGTGCCGATGATACTAGTGCAGGTGATGCTACCAAACTCATGTGGGAGTTCGACGAGGTCCTTGGCCGTTACTACATGTATTTTCCTGATGATCAGTAGCACTGTTCCAGAAATCTTCCGATTCACCGATTAATCTTCCGATTTATCGCTAATCGGGGGGTGACCGATAAGATTATGCCTTATCTCTGTCGTTTATCTTTTGGACCGATTTATCATTCTGACAGGCAATTTATCGGAAACTACCGATAAATTAGACCTATTCATCGCACTATGTTGGCAAAAACTATATTTATTTATGTTCTATGGACCTTGTTACGGAATATGTACTATTGCCCTATTTTGTTTGTCATTTTACGAGGATTCAAAGGCTAGAAATCAAGGTAACACTTCTGTCAAATATTGTTTTAGTGTTGAATATAGTGTATTTTAGTGTTGGGAACCTGAGATTTGCAATAAAATATCCAATTAATAGTCGACCCATAAAATCAATTAATCAGCCGATTTCTGATTAATCTCTAATCCCTAGCTGACTGATACGATAATGATAAGCGATATCCTCAACATTGATCAGTAGTGGAGCCCGGTTGGGACGATCAGGGATCTAGCATTTGGGGTTATCTTGCTTTTTATTTTGGATTTGACCGTAGTCGGCCTATGTGTGTACTATGAATGATGTATGATTTATTTAAGTACTTGTGTGAAGTGGTGATTGTAAGCCAACTCTCTATCCCTTTCTTGTTCATTACATGGGATTGTGTGAAGATGACCCTTCTTGCGAAACAACCACAATGCGGTTATGCCTCTAAGTCGTGCCTCGACACATGGGAGATATAGCCGCATCGTGGGCGTTACAACTTGGTAATCAGAGCCATCCCCGACTTAGGAGACCCCTGCTTGATTGAATCGCTGACGTTGTTGAGTCTAGAACAAAAATGTTTTGAGTCTTAGGATTATATATATCAGAGAGTACGATTCTTTTTACTCCTCAGTCCCTTCGTCGCTCTGGTGAGACCTCCTAACATAGATGTTTTGTCTTTCCTCTCCTCAAATTTCACTAATTTTTTTTAGGATCACGCGGGTATCTTGGGATCGTTCTGATATTCTTGTGACGAGAACATTGTTCTTGGTGCCTCCTGACATTAGGGGTTGTGGCAGTTGTCGGTGTCAAAACCGGCGGATCTCGGGTAGGGGGTCCCGAACTGTGCGTCTAAGGCTAATGGTAATAGGAGGCGGGGGACACGATGTTTACCCAGGTTCGGGCCCTCTCGATGGAGGTAATACCCTACTTCCTGCTTGATTGATCTTGATGATATGAGTATTACAAGAGTTGATCTACCACGAGATCATAGAGGCTAAACCCTAGAAGCTAGCCCATGATTATGATTGTTGTTGTCCTACGGAGTAAACCGTCCGGTTTATATAGACACCGAAGGGGGCTAGGGTTACACAGAGTTGGTTACAGAGAAGGAGATCTACATGTCTGAATTGCCAAGCTTGCCTTCCACACAAACGAGAGTCCCACCCAGACACGGGACGAAGTCTTCAATCTTGTATCTTCATAGTCCAACAGTCCGGCCACGGTATATAGTTCGGATGTCCGAGGACCCCCGAATCCAGGACTCCCTCAGTAGCCCCTGAACCAGGCTTCAATGACGATGAGTCTAGCGCGCAGATCGTCTTCGGCATTGTAAGGCAGGTTCCTTCTCCGAATACTCCATAGAAGATATTGAATATGAGGATAGTGTTTGGCTCTGCAAAATAATTTCCACATACCACCGTAGAGAGCACAATATTTTACAAATCTAATCTGCTGACAACTTTCCATAGCATGACATCACGCCACGGCCCGGTCATTATGTGAACCGTTTTTCTCAACCTGCCACCGCACATATCGCGAGGCGGTTTCATTGGCACGTCTTGTCAAAGCAGATATCGTGTCCCCTTATCACGGGATTCTCATCAATATGGGTGCGGGTAACCCAACCGCGCCATCAACGCGGC
Organism: Triticum dicoccoides; assembly: GCF_002162155.2. Lineage (NCBI taxonomy): Eukaryota > Viridiplantae > Streptophyta > Magnoliopsida > Poales > Poaceae > Triticum > Triticum dicoccoides. Next base: position 37,041,589 of record NC_041393.1, read on the forward strand.
GCTTGGGGAATAAGCGAGTTTACCGGGCAAGTGAGGAGGCATGCTATGTCTTGAGCTTGCGTTGGTTTTCCTCGAAGAGGAGAGGGTGATGCAGCAAAGTGTAGCCTAAGTATTTCCCTCAGTTTTGAGAACCAAGGTATCAATCCAGTAGGAGTCTCCTCAAAAGTCACACGCACCTACACAAACAAACTGAGAACTCACAACCAACGCAATAAAGGGGTTGTCAATCGCGAAAAGTGAGATCTGATAGAGTAGTAATATATTTTTGGTATTTTGTGATATAGATGCAAAAAGTAAAAATGCAAATAAAGATAGATTAAAAGCAAATATGATAAGAGATAGACCCGGGGGGCATAGATTTCACTAGAGGCTTCTCTCGAGATAGCATAAGTATTACGGTGGGTGAACAAATTACTGTCGAGCAATTGATAGAAAAGCGCATAGTTATGAGATTATCTAGGCATGATCATGTATATAGGCATCACGTCCATAACAAGTAGACCGACTCCTGCCTGCATCTACTAATATTACTCCACACATCGACCGACTCCTGCCTGCATCTAGAGTATTAAGTTCATAAGAACAGAGTAACGCATTATGCAAGATGACATGATGTAGAGGGATAAACACATGCAATATGATATAAACCCCATCTTGTTATCCTCGATGGCAACAATACAATACGTGTCTTACAACCCTTTCTGTCACTGGGTAAGAACACTGCAAGATTGAACCCAAAGCTAAGCACTTCTCCCATGGCAAGAAAAACCAATCTAGTAGGCCAAACCAAACTGATAATTCGAAGAGACTTGCAAAGATAACTCAATCATACATAAAATAATTCAGAGAAGATTCAAATATTATTCATAGATAAACTTGATCATAAACCCACAATTCATCGGATCTCGACAAACACACTGCAAAAAGAGATTACATCGAATAGATCTCCACAAGAGAGGGGGAGAACATTGTATTGGGATCCAAAAAGAGAGAAGAAGCCATCTAGCTAATAACTATGGACCCGTAGGTCTGTGGTAAACTACTCACAACTCATCGGAGGGGCAATGATGTTGATGTAGAAGCCCTCCATGGTCGATTCCCCCTCTAGCAGAGTGCCGGCAAAGGCTCCAATATGGGATCTCGCGGATACAGAAGGTTACGGCAGTGGAAATTGTGTTTCGTGGTGCTCCTGGATGTTTTCGGGGTCCGTAGGTATATATAGGAGGAAGAAGTACGTTGGTGGACGCCCGAGGGGCCCACGAAACAGGGGGGCGCAGCCCCCTATCTCGTGGGGCCCTCGGGAGCTTATTGACTTGCACTCCAAGCTCTCCGGATCATATTTGTTCCAAATATCACGCTCCCGAAGGTTTCATTCCATTTGGACTCCGTTTGATATTCCTTTTCTTCGAAATACTGAAATAGGGAAAAAAACAGCAATATGGGATGGGCCTCCGGTTAGTAGGTTAGTCCCAAAAATGATATAAATATGTAAAATAAAGCCCATAAACATCCAAAAGGGGTAATATAATCGCATGGAACAATCAAAAATTATAGATACGTTGGAGACGTATCAAGCATCCCCAAGGTTAATTCCTGCTCGTCCTCGAGTAGGTAAATGATAAAAGAGAATTGTTGATGTGGAATGCTACCTAGCATAATTCATAATGTAATTTTCTTCATTGTGGCATGAATGTTCAGATCCAAATGAATACAAAATAAAAGTTCATATTGACATAATAAATAGTAATACTTTAAGCATACTAATCAAAGTAATCATGTCTTCTCAAAATAACATGGCTAAAGAAAGTTATCCCTACAAAATCAAATAGTCTGGCTGTTGCTCTATCTTCATCACACAAAGTATTTAATCATGCACAACCCCGATGAGAAGCCAAGCAATTGTTTCATACTTTAATAATCTCAAACTCTTTCAACTTTCATGCAATACATGAGCGTGAGCCATGGACATAGCACTATATGTGGAGTAGAATGGTGGTTGTGGAGAAGACAAAAAGGAGAAGATAGTCTCACATCAACTAGGCGTATTAACGGACTATGGAGATGCCCATTAATAGATATCAATGTGAGTGAGTAGGGATTACCATGCAACGGATGCACTAGAGCTATAAATATATGAAAGCTCAACAAAAGAAACTAAGTGGGTGTGCATCCAACTCGCTTTCTCACGAAGACCAAGGGCACTTTTGAGGAAGCCCATCATGGGAATATACAAGCCAAGTTCTATAATGAAAAATTCCCACTAGTATATGAAAGTGACAACATATGAGACTCTCTATCATGAAGATCATGGTGCTATTTTGAAGCACAAGTGTGGAAAAAGAGATAGTAGCATTGTCCCTTCTCTCTTTTTCTCTCATTATATTTTTCTTTTTCTTTTTCTCTTTTTTTTTCTTTTCTTTGGCCTTCTTTTTTTTGGCCTTCCTTTTTTCTTTTTTCCTTTGTAACGTCCGAAGTCTCATCCCGACTTGTGGGGGAATCATAGCCTTCATCATCCTTTCCTCACGAGGACAATGCTCTAATAATGAAGATCATCACACTTTTATGGATTTACAACTCAAAGCTAGAACAAGATATGACTCAATATGAATGCCTCCGGTGGTGTACCGGGGTATGCAATGAATCAAGAGTGACATGTAAGAAAATTATGAAGGTGGCCTTGCCACAAATACAATGTCAACTACATGATCATGCAAAGAGCAATATGACAAAAGTAATGTGTGTCATATGAACGGAACGGTGGAAAGTTGCATGGCAATATATCTCGGAATGGCTATGGAAATGTCATAATAGGTAGGTATGGTGGCTGTTTTGAGGAAGGAGTATGGTGGGTGTATGGTACCAGCGGAAATTGCGCGGCACAAGAGAGGCTAGCAATGGTGGAAGGGTGAAAGGGTGTGTATAATCCATGGACTCAACATTAATCAAGAGAACTCATGTACTTATTGAAAAAAATTAGAAGTCATCAAAAACCAAAGCACTACATGCATGCTCCTAGGGGGATAGATTGGTAGGAAAAGACCATCGCTAGTCCCCGACCGCCACTCATAAGGAAGACAATCAATAAATAAAATTGTGCTCCAACTTCATCACAAAGCGGTTCACCAGACGTGCATGCTACCGGAATCACAAACTTCAACACAAGCATTCTTTAAATTCATAATCACCCAACTAGCATAAATTTAATATTACTACCTCCATATCTCAAAACAATTATCAAGCATCAATTTGATCATAGCGTCCAATTCACTTTCTATGATAGTTTTTATTATACACAACTTGGATGCTCATCATTCTCGGACCAACTTTATGATAATAGCAAATACCATGCTGTTCTAAAATACTCTCAAAATAATAGAAGTGAAGCATGAGATACTAGCAATTTCTTCAAAATTAAGACACCACTGTGCTCTAAAAGATATAAGTGAAGCACTAGAGCAAAAACTATCAAACTCAAAAGATATAAGTGAAGCACACAGAGTATTCTAGCAAATTCTAATCAAATAGGCTTCTCCAAAAAGGTGTGTACATCAAGGATGATTGTGGTAAACTAAAAAGCAAAGACTAATATAATACACGACGCTCCAAGCAAAACACATATCATGTGGCGAATAAAAATATAGCTCCAAGTAAAGTTACCAATGAACGAAGACGAAAGAGGGGATGCCTTCCCGGGGCATCCCCAAGCTTAGGCTTTTGGCTATTCTTGAATATCTTGGGGTTCCATGGGCATCCCCAAGCTTAGGCTCTTGCCACCCTTTATTCCATAGTCCATAAAAGCTTTACCCAAAACTTGAAAACTTCACAACACAAAACTCAACAGGAAATCTTATAAGCTCCATTAGTGAAAGAAAACAAAACCACCACATAAGGTACTGCAACGAACTCATTCTTTATTTATTTTGGTGTTAAACCTACTGTATTCCAACTTCTTTATGGTTCATATACTGAATTACTAGCCATAGATGCATTGAAATAAGCAAACAACACACGAAAAACAGAATCTGTCAAAAACAGAACAGTCTATAGCAATCTGTAACAAGCTATCAGGACCCCGATCCTAAGTCACACCGATCTAGCATGTAACACATCATATCACTTTGCGACCTCATGCACGGTATTCCCACGGGTGCCACCTTACCTGGCCCGGGACCGTTTGCGCCTTTTGGCTCACGTATATGATAGTGCCGCTAGCATCCATATGACAAAGAACCCGGGCTGACATGGCTAGTCGTGAACCCAAAGTGGCTCTAACTTACAGGGACAGGCATACATGACCCTACAAAGAACGTGTCGGTCATCGGCGAGTGAATCCGGGATGTAGCAACTGGGCTAGCAGGACTCCGGTAAACCGGGCTGTAGCAGGCTAACAGGACTCCGGTAGACACCGCGTGAGATTTCCCCGGAGGGACAGACACGGGAACGAAGAAGGACACATGCCGGCCAGCCTAAGTGTTCCGGAGCAGTAGCAAGCTACCAGGGCTTAGTGGAAGCACTAGGAGACATTTCCTAGTAAGAGAGGCTATCAAGGATAAACAACTAGATAGTCAGATCCCACACATACCAAGCATTTCAATAACATACACACAATATGCTCGATATGTGCAAATACAACATGGCATCACAACATGACTCTACGACTCAAGTATTTTATTCAATAGGCTCCGAGGAGCGAGATATTACAAACATGGGTCTCACAACCCAACATTCAGAGCATACAAGTCAAAGCACAAGCGGAAGCTTAACATGTCTGAGTACAGACATCTACAAATGAAAAAGGCTGAGAAGCCTGTCTATCTACCAGATCCTGCCGAGGCACAAGATCGTAGCTGAGGTAACAAGCTAAACGTCGAAGTCCACTCGGAACTACTAGCGAGACTGAAGACTCTCTGCAAAAACATAAATTAAGCAACGTGAGTACAAATGTACCCAGCAAGACTTACATCAGATCTAACTACATATGCATCATTATCAACAAAGGGGTGGTGGGGTTTAACTGCAGCAAGCCAGCTTTGACTCGGTGGCTATCCTAAACTACGACTGCAAGTAAGTCTTTTGAGGTGGCGCACACGAGTCCACATATTCACCATATCAATACACCACTATGGATTCGCTCCCGTCTCCCTACGAGAACGCCATCCATAGCACTCACGCTTATCTTGCGCATTTTAGAGTATCCACTTTCACTTGTCTATGAACTGTATAGGCAACCCAGAAGTCCTTTACCGCGGACACGGCTATTTGAATAGATCATATTAACCCTGCAGGGGTGTACTTCTTCAGACACGCTCTCACCACTTACCGCCGTTTACACGACATGTACTCGGCAACCTTCAAGCGGAAGCCCGGTGAGGGTGTCGGCCACGACATGACTAACCACACAAGTCTCTCGTCCAGGTTTATCGCCTATTCGGGTTCCATCCGCAAGGAGATCCGGCCGAGGTGTCGCTCACGGCCCCAAACGATGTGAGCAGGGTTCCCAAGCCCACCATTCGGGTGCCACTTGGTACACCGTGCCACTACACCTAGTCTGTCCCAAGCCCGCCTGTACCGGGTGCCACTTGGTAGACTACTAGCACTACCTACAAACACCAGAAACTAGTTGCAACTCCTGGACAGAGATCGAGTTGATTAATAAATCGAGAGAGCTTGGAGCGCCCGGAGCCCAATGTGTGGTAGTAACTATTCATGGATCACAAACACAGAACTTAGTTCCTGAGGACGGTTTCAATGAGACAACCCACCATGTACTCCTACATGGCCTCTCATCGCTACCTTTACCAAATCATGTTCACACACTTAGCTCTCAACAGTAGGACATGTTCACCACATTCCAATTCATCCCCGATGAATCAGACCTGACTCAACTCTAAGCAATAGCAGGCATGACAAACAAGCATGAATGAGTAGGCACATCAGGGCTCAAACAATTCCTACTCATGCTAGTGGGTTTCATCTATTTACTGTGGCAATGACAGGTCATGCAGAGGAAAAGGGGTTCAGCAACCGCAGCATGTAACAGTTGAGACGTTGTTGTCCTAATGCAGTAAAAGAGAGCAGGAGCGAGAGAGTGGGATTGTATCAGAGTGAACAAGGGGGTTTCGCTTGCCTGGCACTTCTGAAGATAATATAGTTCTTCATCGGTGTCATCGAACTCATCGTCGGAACCACGTCTACTGAGGGGGAACAAACACCGACAACAGAGAAAGAACACAATCAATGCAACGCAACAATATGACGCATGAGTGTGACATGGCAATATGGTGTGATTTGAGCTAATGCAACTAGCAGCAGGTTAAATGGAGTTGGTTTGAATCTAAGATTCAAATTCAAACTCCACATGTGGTTATTTAAATGCCATTTAATTGAATTGTCCTAAACAGTAGTCATAAGTTGTTCTAACATGCATGAAAATGGTACAAATGGATAGATAGGATTTTTCTGATAATTTTTCATATATAATTTATCTTATTTGGAGTTATGGTTGAATTTATATGAATTTTACAAGTTTTAAACATTTTCTGGAATTTTCAGAATTAAATTAAATCCAGAAAAGAGTTACTGCGCCAGCACGACATCACCCTGACGTCATCAGGTCAATAGGGCGGGTTCAGGTCAAACCTGACCAGTGGGGTCCACTGGTCAGTGACTGGGGCTGATTAGTGTCGCTGACATGTGGACCTAGTCAACGGCCACGTCAGCTGGGTCAATTCTGACGCGTGGGGCCAGTCAACGTGTGACGTGGCCAGGTCAAACTAACCTGTGGGGCCCATAGGGTTAGTTTAACCTAAACAAGAGCTAATCCAGGGTTAATTAGTTAGCGGGGCCCAGGTGTCAGTGGCTGTAGGGTGTTTAGCTGGCTGGGTTAGCTCCTAATGACGGAGCCACGTTGGCTCGCCGGAGTTTGGTCGGCGGCGACCATCGCGCGCGGCGGAGCTGCTACTGGGCGGCGCTAGGGGCTGCGTTTAGGTGCGGGGAGACCACCAGGAGGGAGCCCGTGCTCTTCCGCATCCAACGGAGCAGGAAGGAGCGGGTGGGGTGCGCTATACGCGTCGGAGTTGAGCTCGCGGCGGCGGCCGGAGCTCAGGCGAGCTCGGGGTCGGCGTTAGGGAGCACAGCAGAGGGTGTGAAGGGGTGCTATGGCGTCCTGGCGGTGCACTGAGTACGGCTGCGTGCTCGGTTGCAGCTCTAGGCAACGGTGGCTACGACGGTGACATGGCCGGCGGCGAAGAGCTCTCGGCTCCGATGGGCATTGGTGTTAGAGGAAGAAAATGAGCCAGGGGAGAGGGGGAAACGATGGCGGAGCTCACAGCGGTTGCAGAGGTGGCCTCGGCGTGCTCGGGGAAGCACCAGAGCGAGTAGGGCGGCGAGAGGGATCTCCGGCGGCCGGCGACGAACATGATGAAGATGGCGTCGATGCAGGGCCTCCGGCGAGGCGTTGCTAGACGGAGAGGACGAGGGAGGTGCGGCGATTCTCGTGGGCACGTTGGGGAGGCGAGGGGAGCATGGAGGCTACGGTGTTACGGCGGCGCGGCTGCGGCTGTGCTCGGGCGCGAGAGGGAGAGAGAGAAGAGGAGGGGAAAGAGGTCGGGAGAGAGTGAGAGGGGGCCAGGGGGTGTGTGGCGTCTCCGTTGCGTCGTCTAGGAGCACCGGGGAGGAGCCAGGTAGGCAGGGAGGGAGGAGGTGGCCGGCGCGGGGCGGCCACGCGCCTCCGTCCTTCTGGCGGGGGAGGAAGACGACAGGGGGGAAGCGGCGGTGGGCTGGGCCGGCTTTGGTGGGCTACACAGGTAGGTGGCCAGGTAAGTGGCCCAGGTAATTTCCTCTCTCTCTCCGTTTCCTATTTTAATTACTGTTTTCTATTTTTCTGCAACTATGTTTCGCTTTAATAAAAATGCCAGGGCATTTCCAAAAATCATGAAACTGCTCAATGTCACTGTTTGGAATATTTCCAACAGCAAACATTTCAGTTTGTGATTATTTGAGCATTTAAAATATTATTTAGCAATTAAATGCCCAAATGCAAATACCGTATGATTTAATTCAAAAATCCAGAATGGCCTAGAAAAATGTGCACCATTTTTGGGAGAGGTTCTAGACCAATCCAAAAATAATGAACTTTTCTGAAGAGCATTTTGGGTTCATTGAGAATATCTTTTTATTTGAACCTAGTTTATTTGATTTGGTGCTAGGGTTTGAGCAATCCCCATTTCAACTTAAATAAAATTTAAACATGATGCACACATGAAGGGCTAGTCTAGTGCATACCAGAACTAGGGATGTGACAACTCACCCCCACTAAGCAAGAATCTCGTCCCGAGATTCAAGCATAGGGTAGAAAGAAGGGGAAACGCAACTAACGCAATCTTCACGACCTAGGTTGCACTTCAAATGAACGTTGATTCAATCACCATCTTGTCTCGTAGTCTTGCTCTGAGAACTCCATCCAACATGACAACGAGAAGAAAAGAAAACTCTAGAAGAATCGATTTTCTCGAAGATCGAGCAACTCACGGAATGAGACATAGAACCATCTCTCGGGTTGAGACACAAAACACACATCAAGAGGGGTGGAAAGAAACAGATGACGACGGTTCAACTCCGTGGGCAACAATTCCACGCTTGAGTAAGATGATGCATGGTTTCAAAGTAGCGAGAAGATAATTCCATGATTCCATATTGGGGAACCTTGGGAGAGGTGACTCGTAGAATTATTCCCTCGAGTGGCAAAAAGAATTACTTTTGATACATAGATCATTGGAACTCTCCTCACCAGCCTGAGGCAATTTACGAACGATCGTTTGACAGAGTTCGGGAGAACGACACACTCGGGCTAGAATGGATGATGTGGATTACCTTTTTGAAAACAACACAAGGGATGATTTTAGTAACTGGGGAGAAGCTCAACAGTAGAGGGTGAGTCCACTATTTGAAAAGGTTATAGCATAACCGAGGAAACTGAGAGCAATATGCAATTAATGCCAACGATAAAGCCTAGCACTTGCACATGCTCTCAAGAACTTGAGCATTTCCATATTCATCAAGGTTTTACCAATATCCGTGTCAAGGATCCTGGCAACACAACATACTACCATGATGAGTAGTGATGGACGATGCAGACGCAAAGGAAGATAACACTTTCTCAGATTTCACCTTAGCGAGGCCAAGGAAACAAAATCTGGATGATCGACCGAGAGACATTTAGCACTCCGCTTCTAATGTTCTCCTTGATGTGCTAGCGTAACCCATTTACATGGTTTGGTATATAGAACATCAAGTAAAAGGCCGGACTTCAGGAACACAAAAATCCATAAGGGACAACTAGGAAATAAATCCTACGAAATCTTTATGGGATGTGGCCAACTTCCTCAATCAAGATACTACAATAATAGGTCTTCCGGTTGGGTGCGTTGGCCACGACATCCACTTTACCGGTTACGGTGAGACCAATATTATAGTTCTTGGGAAACGTTCCAACCATCATATCAGCCTGAGATTCAGATCTGGTTGGTGTCAGAATATTCCAAACTCATCAAGTCTAGAAAGAAAAGGATAGTTTGCAACACAAAACGATGAGACGATGTTGCGAGATTCTCGGGAAATGGACTACGGTAGTAAGCTCCAAAACATGAGCTGGTTCTGCTACAAACATGTGAACACGTTGTCCCAGACAAGCATGACCACGTAGTAGTCTTATAATAAAAAACTACCGAGTTCAGGTGGGGAACCATCATTGAGGATATCGAAGTCCTTGTATAAGCCCGGGTTAGCTCTTATGAAGGAATTCCTTTTCCTGGAACAAATCAGTTAGTGGCTTGGTGTGCTAGGGAATTCATATGGAATGAAGATGATCAGTCTAACAAACCACGGAATACTTTGCACGTGCATAACTGACTTGGGATGATTCCAGAGGAGGTAAAAACATGCTTTCTCGAATTCACGACGGCAACTTGCATCAAATGCACATGAATTAGAGGAAGTCACTTCTTTTCCGAGCATATGCTTCACGAACGGTCATGAAGAAAATGTTTACACAAGTTTCCGACACTAGCTTAATGTTCAACAAAATCATGGAGGAGATAAGGATGTTGTCAATGGGCTCAACAACAATTCATCCAGGTTTCCATATAAAAGGAATTCCATAGTTAAGTGAACACGGTGATAGCATTGGTCAGACCAAAGAATATAATGGTGTATGCTCGAGGAAAAACCACGAGTAAGACAACATTATGAATATCGTTGGTTCTGATTTGATTTGACGATAGCCCATACTCAAATCAAAGATTGGATAAGACAATAGATCCAACAACTGATCACGAGGACCAATCGATGAGAATATCATCTTTCTTCAACACACACACACAAGGATATCCCTTTGGAATGAACTGAGTCGGACAAGCTTTTATCTTGCAACTCTCCAAGTTGTTGTTTAGCTTATCCAACTAGCTCAGGGTATCCAACACGGATTTTTGGAGAATGGGTGGCTTGGAGGAAAACCAACATGATCACAAACTCAACATAGCGGTCAGGTGACAACCTGGTAATACTTCCGAGAAGATATTCGAAAAATCACAAACCACCGATATGCTATTAAGCTTGAGAACAATCTTGCTTTTTAGGGCAAGACGAGATGATCAAATAAGCAAGGGATTGGCATAGCCCTAACTCATTGATCGAAAGGTGCACCAAAATAAGGACTAGGTAGCACGATCAATCTTAGAATGGTGATGATTCAATAATCAACATGCTAAGAATGAGGTTATCGCCCATTAACTACCAAGCAACGGGGTTGCTAGGAGTATAGATTTCACACATCACGATTCACTTGTCGGTATTCCGGTTGCGTCAACACGGAACTGAGGAATGAATTATGATGGCGAGAATTATCACTGTATCAAGAATTCATAAGAGGGTATGCAATTCTCATGATACTTTTGTGATGAAAGAGGGTGATACTCCGAGGTAGAACAGAACAAAAGCTGGATTGGCATTTTGATCTGCGGAATACAACTGCTTTGACCAAATCCTAGAAATGGATAAGGTACTGGAGTTAGTTTCTCCTAGTTATTCTGGGATAGAATGGCTTGACGGAACACAAGAATAATAGGCATCAAAGAACACGAATGCACGACATAAACTTGACTATCAACTGATAGACAAGGATCGAAATACAACTACAGAGGGACAACTCAAAGGAACATATGATTTTCTGAGTTGTGGATGCATGGATTAGCATGTCGAACGAGTTCAACATGTTTCTTCTGGATAACCCATGCAGAGAGGTAGGACTGGCAGACTCACAATGTGAAATGGAGAACTCATCAAGAGCACTCTTATTGTGATCTTTTGGCTCAGAAAGACTGCTGCCATATTGGTTCATGGTATTGGAAGAACGGTATACCACGTACCTCGAGGACTATCACAAAGGTTGCTAATATTCTAAAGGAACTAGCAAACACTATCAACATGAATGAGTAGAGTGAATATCGGGTTCAAAAACCCAGGAATAGAATACCTACAAACTAAATTGCATCACAGGATGCTTTCGAGAATGATGGTGGCCAGAATCATCACACTGGGAACACAAAGCATGGCTAGATTACTAGGTGATACTCTAGACACCTCAGGTCATAATACTAGTTCCAACATATATGTCGAGGCAACAGACTACCTTAACTCAGCAATTTAGTGTGGCTAACCTGGCCTAAAAAGACATCAGAACGAAAAGAAGGGATTTGAAATGCATCAGATTATTTAGAAACCTGGGATGACTCGGACAGCAAAACGGCTGTAAATGCTCAAAAAGATTTGGGACATGATACAAAAATGGTGGCATAACCACTCGGAAGCATAATATCAAGGTTTCGAGATCAACAGTTAACATACGGAGGTAGTCGGAACCGAACTGAGGCTTAAATCCAACAATCTTATAGGACTACGGATTAGTAACACGTGATCCTAATAGAAAGATGAGAAGCCTAGTTCCTTAACCCCGTAGAAAGATAAGATGACTCGGATCAGAAGGGCATAAGGTATAAGGAGTAAAAAGAGCCTTATGTTCCATCCCACAATCAATTCCCCTACATATAACTAAAGCATTTCTAGACTCAACTTCGACCAGTTTGGCTTGGTAATCCTACAGGCAGTCAAGCTCTGATACCAAAGCAGTCAGGACCCCAATCCTAAGTCACACTGATCTAGCATGTAACACATCATATCACTTTGCGGCCTCACGCACGGTATTCCCACGGGTGCCACCTTACCTGGCCCGGGACCGTTTGCGCCTTTTGGCTCACGTATATGATAGTGCCGCTAGCATCCATATGACAAAGAACCCGGGCTGACATGGCTAGTCGTGAACCCAAAGTGGCACTAACTTACAGGGACAGGCATACATGACCCAACAACGAATGTGTCGGTCATCAGCGAGTGAATCCGGGCTGTAGCAACTTGGCTAGCAGGACTCCGGTAAACCGGGCTGTAGCAGGCTAACAGGACTCCGGTAGACACCGCGTGCCATTTCCCCGAAGGGACAGACACAGGAACGAAGAAGGACACATGCCGGCCAGCCTAAGTGTTCCGGAGCAGTAGCAAGCTACCAGGGCTCAGTGGAAGCACTAGGAGACATTTCCTAGTAAGAGAGGCTATCAAGGATAAACAACTAGATAGTCAGATCCCACACATACCAAGCATTTTAATAACATACACACAATATGCTCGATATGTGCAAATACAGCATGGCATCACAACATGACTCTACGACTCAAGTATTTTATTCAATAGGCTCCGAGGAGCGAGATATTACAAACATGGGTCTCACGACCCAACATTCAGAGCATACAAGTCAAAGCACAAGCGGAAGCTTAACATGTCTGAGTACAGACATCTACAAATGAAAAAGGCTGAGAAGCCTTCCTATCTACCAGATCCTGCCGAGGCACAAGATCGTAGCTGAGGTAACAAGCTAAACGTCGAAGTCCACTTGGAACTACTAGCGAGACTGAAGTCTCTCTGCAAAAACATAAATTAAGCAACGTGAGTACAAATGTACCCAGCAAGACTTACATCAGATCTAACTACATATGCATCATTATCAACAAAGGGGTGGTGGGGTTTAACTGCAGCAAGCCAGCTTTGACTCGGTGGCTATCCTAAACTACGACTGCAAGTAACTCTTTTGAGGTGGCGCACACGAGTCCACATATTCACCATATCAATACACCACTATGGATTCGCTCCTGTCTCCCTACGAGAACGCCATCCATAGCACTCACGCTTATCTTGCGCATTTTAGAGTATCCACTTTCACTTGTCTATGAACTGTATAGGCAACCCAGAAGTCCTTTACCGCGGACACGGCTATTCGAAAATAGATCATATTAACCCTGCAGGGGTGTACTTATCACACACGCTCTCACCACTTACCACCGTTTACACGACATGTACTCAGCAACCTTCAAGCGGAAGCCCAGCGAGGGTGTCGGCCACAACCTGACTAACCACACAAGTCTCTCGTCCAGGTTTATCGCCTATTCAGGTTCCATCCGCAAGGAGATCCGGCCGAGGTGTCGCTCACGGCCCCAAACGATGTGAGCAGGGTTCCCAAGCCCACCATCCGGGTGCCACTTGATACACCGTGCCACTTCACCTAGTCTGTCCCAAGCCCACCTGTACCGGGTGCCACTTGGTACACTACTAGCACTACCTACAAACACCAGAAACTAGTTGCAACTCCTGGACAGAGATCGAGTTGATTAATAAATCGAGAGAGCTTGGAGTGCCTGGAGCCCAATGTGTGGTAGTAACTATTCATGGATCACAAACACAGAACTCAGTTCCTGAGGACGGTTTCAATGAGACAACCCACCATGTACTCCTACATGGCCTCTCATCGCTACCTTTACCAAATCGTGTTCACACACTTAGCTCTCTACAGTAGGACATGTTCACCACATTCCAATTCATCCCCGATGAATCAGACCTGACTCAACTCTAAGCAATAGCAGGCATGACAAACAAGCATGAATGAGTAGGCACATCAGGGCTCAAACAATTCCTACTCATGCTAGTGGGTTTCATCTATTTACTGTGACAATGACAGGTCATGCAGAGGAAAAGGGGTTCAGCTACCGCAGCATGTAACAGTTGAAACGTTGTTGTCCTAATGCAGTAAAAGAGAGCAGGAACGAGAGAGTGGGATTGTATCGGAATGAACAAGGGGGTTTTGCTTGCCTGGCACTTCTGAAGATAATATAGTTCTTCATCGGTGTCATCGAACTCATCGTCGGAACCACGTCTACTGAGGGGGAACAAACATCGGCAACAGAGAAAGAACACAATCAATGCAATGCCATAATATGATGCATGAGTGTGACATGGCAATATGCTGTGATTTGAGCTAATGCAACTAGCAGCAGGTTAAATGGAGTTGGTTTGAATCTAAGATTCAAATTCAAACTCCACATGTGGTTATTTAAATGCCATTTAATTGAATTGTCCTAAACAGTAGTCATAAGTTGTTCTAACATGCATGAAAATGGTACAGATGGATAGATTGGATTTTTCTGATAATTTTTCATATATAACTTATCTTATTTGGAGTTATGGTTGAATTTATATGAATTTTACAAGTTTTAAACATTTTCTGGAATTTTCAGAATTAAATTAAATCCAGAAAAGAGTTACTGCGCCAGCACGACATCACCCTGACGTCATCAGGTCAACAGGGCGGGTTCAGGTCAAACCTGACCAGTGGGATCCACTGGTCAGTGACTGGGGCTGATTAGTGTCGCTGACATGTGGACCCAGTCAACGGCCACGTCAGCTGGGTCAATTCTGACGCATGGGGCCAGTCAACGTGTGACGTGGCTAGGTCAAACTGACCTATGGGGCCCGTAGAGTTAGTTTAACCTAAGCAAGAGCTAATCCATGGTTAATTAGTTAGCGGGGCCCAGGTGTCAGTGGCTGTAGGGTGTTTAGCTGGCTGGGTTAGCTCCTAATGACGGAGCCACATCGGCTCGCTGGAGTTTGGCCGTCGGCGACCATCCCGCGCGGTGGAGCTGCTACTGGGCGGTGCTAGGGGCTGCGTTTAGGTGCGGGGAGACCACCAGGAGGGAGCCCGTGCTCTTCCGCATCCAATGGAGCAGGAAGGAGCGGGCGGGGTGCGCTATACGCGTCGGAGTTGAGCTCGCCGCGGCGGCCGGAGCTCGGGCGAGCTCGGGGTCGGTGTTAGGGAGCACAGCAGAGGGTGCGAAGGGGTGCTATGGCGTCCTGGCGGTGCACTGAGTACGGCTGCGTGCTCGGTTGCAGCTCTAGGCAACGGTGGCTACGACGGCGACATGGCCGGCGGTGAAGAGCTCTCAGCTCCGACGGGCATCGGTGTTAGAGGAAGAAAATGAGCCAGGGGAGAGGGGGAAATGATGGCGGAGCTCACAGCGGTTGTAGAGGTGGCCTCGGCGTGCTCGGGGAAGCACCAGAGCGAGCGGGGCGGCGAGAGGGATCTCCGGCGGCCGGCGACGAACGTGATGAAGATGGTGTCGATGCAGGGCCTCCGGCGAGGCGTGGCTAGACGGAGAGGACGAGGGAGGTGCGGTGATTCTCGTGGGCATGTTGGGGAGGCGAGGGAGGTGCGGTGATTCTCGTGGGCACGGAGGCTACGGCGTTACGGCAGCGCGGCTGCGGCTGTGCTCGGGCGCGAGAGGGAGAGAGAGCAGAGGAGGGGAAAGAGGTCGGGAGAGAGTGAGAGGGGGCCAGGGGGTCCGTGGCGTTTCCGTGGCGTTGTCTAGGAGCACCAGGGAGGAGCCAGGCAGGCAGGGAGGGAGAAGGTGGCCGGCGCGGGGCGGCCACGCGCTTCCGTCCTTCTTGCGGGGGAGGAAGACGATAGGGGGGAAGCGGCGGTGGGCTGGGCCGGCTTTGGTGGGCTGCACAGGTAGGTGGCCAGGTAAGTGGCCCAGGTAATTTCCTCTCTCTCTCCGTTTCCTATTTTAATTACTGTTTTCTATTTTTCTGCAACTGTGTTTGGCTTTAATAAAAATGCCAGGGCATTTCCAAAAATCATGAAACTGCTCAATGTCACTGTTTGGAATATTTCCAACAGCAAACATTTCAGTTTGTGATTATTTGAGCATTTAAAATATTATTTAGCAATTAAATGCCCAAATGCAAATACCATATGATTTAATTCAAAAATCCAGAATGGCCTAGAAAAATGTGCACCATTTTTGGGAGAGGTTCTAGACCAATCCAAAAATAATGAACTTTTCTGAAGAGCATTTTGGGTTCATTGAGAATATCTTTTTATTTGAACCTAGTTTATTTGATCTGGTGCTAGGGTTTGAGCAATCCCCATTTCAACTTAAATAAAATTTAAACATGATGCACACATGAAGGGCTAGTCTAGTGCATACCAGAACTAGGGATGTGACACTAACGCAAACTTATGGAACTCTAAAAATCCTACAAAAATAGGAAGTCCTGGAAAATTTGTCTATTGAACAGCAGCAAAAAGAATCAACGCAAAATCACGTTCCTGTGATTTAACAAAATTATATTCGTGCGTGCAAAGTTTCTGTTTTTCAGCAGAATCAAATCAACTATCATCGTAGGTTATCCTATAGGTTCTACTTGGCACAAACACTAATTAAAAGATAAAAACACATCTAAATAGAGAGTAGATGCAGATTTATTCGTAAACATGTTAGACCCTAATTTTCATGGCACAACACTTAAGATGATAAATCATGATAAAGTGTGGTTTGACAAAAACTTTTGCATTATTTGACTTTTTATTTGAGTTGGTTTTCTGTGTGTGTTTTCAAGTGCTCTTAAAAGTCAACATAGCTTCATCTTCTATACTTCATTTCCCTGATCCAAAACTTCTGCCCAATGATCATACCATGTGTATAGTACAATATAGAATTTTCTTACAAAAATAATTTGGCCAAAAAGTGTTTTAAAAAATTAGTATTCCAAAAACCCCTAAATTGAGGTTTGCACTGCAAGTCCTTGATTTGGGGTATGAAAAATATTTCAAAGAGTATATTTGAAACCTATTAGATATAGGATTCCCATAAACCACAAAAATATAATTTTAAAAGTTATTTTCCTATTTTATTTAAAAGCTTGTTCTTAAGGCCAGAAACGGTCTTTAATAGGGAAAAATTATTTTATGATTTTAAAAATATTTGTGAAACTTTAGGGAAACTCAGTGGACATATATTGTCCATATATAAGAGTTTCAACACATGGTCATGTTCAAAATATTGGTCAAACACCTCAAAAACCCTTTCTGGATATTTCAAGCTTTTGAAATATTTACAAAGGAAATATTCTCTAACAATTCCAAGAAAATTCTAGCATGTCAAATATGACATGCTGGATGATGTTGCCAAGCCTAATGTCTTAGAGAACAGCATAACATCACCAAATCTCTTCAAAACCATTTTTGTCCATTTTGAAGTTTGAGCAACTCTACATTGCCAAACATGTCCAAATGTTCTCAAACTTGGTGCACATGCTCCAATGGTATAATCATGCATCTAGACCAAATGGCACAGGTTGGAGAAAAGGATATCTTGATCAAAGTGCCTCAAAACCGTCTCTGACCAGAATCAAATTTGAACAACTTTGTACTACCAACTTTCTCTCCTTGACCCCAACTTTGGTGAGCATATTCACATGACCAAATGAGGCCACTACACCAAGTGGTGCATCAAGAAGAAGTGATTTGCTCAACTAGATCTACACAAGTTCATTTCTGCTAATTTCTAGGGTTTACAAAAGTTGCATTGGCAACTTTGCCCAAATGGACTCAACCTTGGTGGAACCTATCATTATCTCATGCCATTTGACCCTGTCAAGCCTCATGACAAGAGGATTTCATAATCTTGCCCAAACCAGCAACAAACACCTTCTGCCATTTTACTAAAACCCCTGTTTTGACCACTTCCACTCTTCTCCATGGCCCCAACTTTTTACCACACCTCCTCCTAACCTCCCTCTACCTCGGGCATTCAGAACAAGTCAATGCTTATTGATCAAGGGGATGAAACCACCTCATTTACCTCCCTGGACAGCCCCTCTCTCCCTCTTCTTCTACCTCTCTCTTCTACTACCTGCTATCCAGGGCATCCAATGCCCCTCCCCACTTACTTACTTCCCCCTAGAGCCCCCAAACACTAGAGGCCAAGCCCAGAGCGCTAGAAAAATGGCCATGCCAGCCATACGCACGCTCTGGAGCACGCTACAGTGCACTCCCGCACTGTAGCCGCCCCCTGCCAACCACCTCCAGCCACCTCGGGCCTCCCCAGCGCGTCCGACGATGCGCCTCGGCGTCCTCAGCATGCTAAGTCCTGGTCCCCCTCTTCCTTCTCCCTCCTACGACCTCCCTCACACGCGTGCCATGGCCGCGCGAGAGCTCCAATGAGTGGCCTCACACACGCGCAGCCTCTGGCCCTCCCCCGCTCGCTCTCTTCATTCACCTGGTCGTAGACCTCATCCACGAACGGCCCAGACTCACCCTCGGCTGCCCCCACGGCCTCTGGTCTCGCCTGTGACCTCGCCGGCGCATGAGTCCATGGTGGACCGGCGCCCGGCTATAAAAGCTCGCCCCAGGTCTCTCTCTTGGCATCCACCTCCTTCTCACACCCCCAATCACACACCCGCACCACCCAATCAACCTCAGAGCGCTTCTATGCTCGGGATCGACCGGAGCTCCGCCACCTCGGTCGACCGTTGATCTCGCGGTACAGCCCCTCTACGCCCCTGATCTTGCTCGATCTGGAACCACCAGACCTCACTGACCCATTCCCGTCTTTCTCCTGCTCCTATTGCAGCTCAGAACGAGCTAACCAGGCTCCTCCCGAGGCCCTTCCGCCGGCTTCCTCGTCGCAGGTGAACCCCTGCACTCCGGCGACCGCCTCCACCTCCACCCGAACGGCGACTCCGCCCTGAGCCCACCGGTGCCCTCAGATCGCCTCGCCGTTGACCACAGAGACGCCGGTGAGCTCGCCTCCCTCTTTGGCCCGAGATTGAAGACGACGGCCGTGGGGCCCGTCAGTCAGCCTCACATACTGACTGGTGGGCCCCACCCGTCAGGTTTAAAACACACGCGCGCGTGAACCGTTTCACTGTGACGGCTAAAGGCGTATTTTGCCTTTACGCCTTCGACGTGGCAGCCTCGCGCGGGCTGAATCCCCTCTGGGCCTGCTGCACTGTGACCATTCTGGCCCAGTGGCACAATGCCATTTTTCCTTTTCTTTTTCTGTCACTTTTCCAAATATTCAATAGGATTAAATATTCATCCAAATGCAATAATTCCAACTCCCATATTTTTCTAAAACTCCCACCTATTTAATGGTGTAATTTTCATAAATATCCATCAAACTTTTCTGCACTATTCAAATTTAAATCCAAATTTGAGCATTTATATTCCCCTCTGAAAATCCATTTCTCCTATTCTACAACTCCAAATCAATAACTAGTAATTTTCCCATTCTTAGATTTCCCCGTAGTATTTACCAAAAATAAGTTGACATTTTTATGAGCACTTTGGTTTTTCTGTTTTACTATTGCCTTATTTTTCCGTCATTTCTTTTGCGACGATAGATTGCGTCGCTGACGAAGGAGTTGGACCAGAAGACTTTGAAGACCCAGAAGACTTTGTTGAGCCAGGCAAGCAGCCCTTTGACCATATCTATGAAACCCTTTTTATGCATGTCATATAGCACCATATTATTGTTGCATCGGAATCATGATGAGGTGGTATCCACTTTGATGGTTTGCCACCGTACTTCCTCGTTGATACTTGCATTGTGCATAACCCTACCTTCTTATGAGGGTTATGGCGGTGGGAGTAGATAGGATGCTAAAGTAGTGCTACGCAAAAAGGGACGGGAATATGCATGGTGATGGAGACAAAGTATTTTCAAAAGACTTTTCGAAAACCCCATCGGGTGCCACTTATGCCCGAGGGAAATGATGAGATGGGTAACCACTTGATGAAGAAGTGGTGTACCGAGGTAAGTGTATGTGTTGTTTTCAAAAACGGATTAGATTTAAGATTTGTCAACTATCCCAACCTTACATGCGCAACCACTCTACCCTTATATGGGAAAGGGC
This sequence comes from Triticum dicoccoides, assembly GCF_002162155.2. Taxonomy (NCBI): domain Eukaryota; kingdom Viridiplantae; phylum Streptophyta; class Magnoliopsida; order Poales; family Poaceae; genus Triticum; species Triticum dicoccoides. The sequence continues at coordinate 37,061,722 of NC_041393.1, forward strand.
ATTATTGATTACCTAGACCGATACTAGCTTGGAGCCCGCATTACTAGTGACGGGGGAGTTGTTGGTGTGCTCTCTCGGGATGGGGTCGTGCCAGGTAGGGCAGCCAAGAACATTTTTATGGGGCACCAGACACACCGTTGGTACCCCGTGCTAGTATATGAGGAATATGGGAGCGATGCTCCACAATTTTAAGATGTGAAATGTTGGGCACGGGGGTTACTACCAATCGAGTGGACTCCATGTTAGTGTCGTCTAGGGAAAGATAGTGATCGGGTGCTTACCCCGGGTACTTGAGGTATCGCGGGTCGTGGATGACACGGAAGTTCCCCGGATCTTGTGGGTAAAGTGTGCAACCTCTGCAGAGTGTAAAACTATTCGAATAGCCGTGTCCACGGTCAAGGACAGTTGGGCAGTGCTGCTTAAACTATGTCCAGAGTTTTACAACCGTGTGTGTGAGTTGATAAAACTACTTGGGTCAAGTCAAAGGACTTGACATGATTGAGTTGGGTTGGTGCCCACTCTATTTATGTTGATATCTGTAACCTGCCCTCATGGTTACTTGAATTCTCCTGATGCATGTCTTACAAGTTGTTGAACATGTCATTGCACTCAAAACTAGCTTTCTGCAAAAAATTACCTATATCATGCATTGTTGTATCTTGAACCAAAACATGGGTTGCTTGCGAGTACATTCAAAGTACTCATTGGCTTGCCACTGGTTATTTTATTGGCCAGGCATGAAAGACAAGATGTATTGAAGAGTCCTTTGGTGACGATCGTGTGAGCTAGGACGCTTCCTAGTCGGAATGCCTGTAGGGTTAAGGCAGATGGCATGGGTCCAAGTTATTGACGAAGATTTCCACTGCAATGTTATACTCAAGACTTGACCATAATGGTCCTACTTGTGTAATACGGTACGTATGGATGTAAGCCTCTTGTTATTCAGCTTTTGTGTGTTCAGTGAGCATTGATCTTTGGGATCACTGTACACGTGCATTCGGTGATCACGACTTATGAGTCGGGGTCCCCACAGAGCTGGTATCAGAGCCATCGTGACTGTAGGAAGCCTTAGTTAGCATGGTCGTTAGTTAGGGTAATGCTATTTTCAAAACTACTACTAGTTTTCCAAAACTATCTATACTTCTCTTCCCTTCTCAGTTTTTCGAAAACTAAGGTATACTTTCCTTATTGATCTCTTCCCCTTCAAAACCTTTGGTCACTAGAACCCTTATGCCCCTGACCACCGGATTCCTTGTAATCCTTGTGGATAACCTAGAAGGACGACGCCTTGCCAGACATTCACCCACATCTTCTGAACACAAGATTAGCGACACCACAACAAGACGATACCAACGGAATATACATCTTCGAGGAATGAGGACATGAAGACCCAGAGGATGGAGATACCTTTGAAATTTTCCCCAGGATGATGCAACCTTGTCCTATGACGATCAGGGTGTAAGATATGCAAGATCACGATATACATCGCTGATAGAGCAACCATTGTTGTAACGGCAACCACCGGTGGATGACAACCTCGCCATTTGGTCCGCCTCACTATAGTGAGCAGGAAAACGGTTCCCTTCATCCCCCGCTCTTGGTGTCGATGGTCATCAACGTAACCGACATGTTGGACCTCTACTATGCCTTGTTAATGTCCTTGCATAAAGGATTACAAACCTGGTACCATCAATGCCTTAGAAAGCAAAAGGGGTTGTCATGATTAAGAAGACAATAGAAGACTGAGTCAATGCCTGCTATGAGAAGCCACCATCACCCCATCACCTCATCAGGCGAGAAGTTGTCGAAGATTCTTCAGGCTCAACCCAGATCGTTTCATCAAACAAGAGACGTAGCAACACCTGAGGAAAACTCAGGAGACTGCACGAGGCACAAGGCACGACTACTGAGTCCGAGAAACCCTAGGGTAGGATGAGTCGTGTACCCCCTATGCGCAGTCGAGTCCGTATGGTGGTTCGAATAGAACCATGACTGTGTGTTGCTTGTTTTTATTTGTTTGTGTTTTGATATAAGTCGCACTTTTGCCCTAGGCAACAAGTACGTGACTATATCACCATCCTTATCTTAATGCTTGTGTTTGGCCCTTTCGGCACTTGTTGTTTGCACTTGCACTATAGAACCCCCTTTAGGCATCCCCCTCCTCTATGCTACTTTTCCCTATCATCTCTCTCTCCTTAAGTGAAGAGCGGCGAGACAAGGTACACCAAGGATTCTACTTCGACAACCAACCAACACTGAAGAACTTTTCCACAGCCTCCTTGACCAAGTAAAACCTTGTAGAGTTATGTTTAACCCCCCAGACTAGAAACCCATTCCTAGACCCTTCGGGACTTCACGAGATACCCCAGCTCAAATCCTTCACCATGTGCTTAACCCGCAGTATTGCAAGAGAACCAGTTAAGCCTTTGTAACCTTGCACGACACTGGGTTCATTATGTAACTAATGGGCATAGTGAACGAGCACATTATCTTCCTAAGATAGCACCAGAACTGGCGATGCCATAGAGAGGACCAATTTGGGGATATATGAACAGAGGACAAATGACTTGATGAGTTTATATCAATGACTTTGAGGAATCATCCGAGACTATTTGATGGATTATGATGCTATCATGTGGTAGATGAACTTGGTGGGATCATGATTATAGAGTAGCATAGCTTTCATTACCCCTGAGTAAATTGGATTTAGACTGATGATCTCGATCATGATAACATGTTTCTCGGTGGGCGATAAACTAGGAGATTGGATTAATTGTCGGGGTTTATTTAGGGAATCTCTATGAGCTTGACCTTGGAGTTTACTTGACCATGACAATGGGAATCGGTGGACTGACTATAGCAAAAATAGCCCTTTCAAGTATCTGGGGATTATAGGAACCTTAGGAGATCATGTGGAACACCTTAACCATTGGATTTGTACAATTAAATGGGTTATGTAGTGATTGATGGAAGTTAATGGACAGTTGGAGTTGATTCATAGGAAGGAAACAAGATCTTGGAGTGGCTTACGACATGTTCCCTTAGGATAGAGATGCACTAACATGGACCTTGGAAGAATAGGCTGAGCACTTGGATTGCCACGTTCAAGCTTAGCAGCTTGTATGTTCTACCCATAGATTTTTAGGGGTAGACATCCATATGAGTTTGGAGATTGTAGACATATATGATCTTGTTAGACCTCCTCTCGAGAGTCATGAGGATATGAATCACATGAGTGATGATTGGAGTTGACCTATACAAAATGGTGCTATCAGTAATATGATGTGATTTGTTTAAAGGACTAGGTAGAACAATTGGCATCTCAGAAACTGTGCTCAAGGATAAGATGATAAACATTCACTCGCACCCTAGAATCCTTGAAACCCTTAAGCCCTACCAAGCCACAACATGGTTGGATCATGACCATGGGCTTTGGACCTAGGATGAGAAGAAGTTGGCCAATACTCAACCGTGACCACCACCAATGCCTCAACCCACTTTACGTACCCCATAGACTTCATGGAGTGCTTGGACAAGTTAGTTGTCATCTTTCTTTGATGACATACTTGTCTACCCGAAGACGGAAGAAGAATCGTTGAGCTGGTCAAGGAACATCTGAAGATCGTCATGTCTAGGAGGAAGAACTACACCAACCACCATCTTCCAGAAGTATACTTCCGCGTCAAAGACCATGTGTATCTGCAAGCCACTCGTCTCTAAGGAACCAAGCATTTCCATGGCAAGAAGACCCACACCAAGATTCATCGGCCCCCTTCGAGATCACTCCAAGATTTAACAACCCCCTCTGAGATCACTACGAGGTGAAGAGAAGACAGTTACCAGCTAGAGTTGCCACCTGAGTTACCTGATGTGCATGATGCTTTACATGCATCATAACCCCGGAAGTGTTTCCAACTTCCTAACTTGCCCGATCTCTACAAGGGCATTAACCACCAAGCCATCGACCTCTAGCCCAACCGGACCTACGTTAGAAACCCCTTAGCAACCTGGATCAAGCCGAACGTCATACACGGAGCCACACCATCAAGAACTTCAAGGTTCAATGGATCACTACACGGAAACAAAAGCAGAATGAGGACGTGGAGACTAGCCTGAATCCAAGTTTCCATACTCCTTTCCGCGCCTAGTTTGGGAATCTCGAGGACGAGATTCTTGTAAGGGGGGTAGGTCTGTCACACCCTGATTTTCATGGCACAACACTTAAGATGATAAATCATGATAAAGTGTGGTTTGACAAAAACTTTTGCATTATTTGACTTTTTATTTGAGTTGGTTTTCTCTGTGTGTTTTCAAGTGCTCTTAAAAGTCAACATAGCTTCATCTTCTATACTTCATTTCCCTGATCCAAAACTTCTGCCCAATGATCATACCATGTGTATAGTACAATATAGAATTTTCTTACAAAAATAATTTGGCCAAAAAGTGTTTTCAAAAATTAGTATTCCAAAACCCCCTAAATTGAGGTTTGCACTGCAAGTACTTGATTTGGGGTATGAAAAATATTTCAAAGAGTATATTTGAAACCTATTAGATATAGGATCCCCATAAACCACAAAAATATAATTTTAAAAGTTATTTTCCTATTTTATTTAAAAGCTTTTTCTTAAGGCCAGAAATGGTCTTTAATAGGGAAAAATTATTTTATTATTTTAAAAATATTTGTGAAAATTTAGGGAAACTCAGTGGACATATATTGATATTGTCCATATATAAGAGTTTCAACACATGGTCATGTTCAAAATATTTGTCAAACACCTCAAAAACCCTTTCTGGATATTTCATGCTTTTGAAATATTTACAAAGGAAATATTCTCTAACAATTCCAAGAAAACTCTAGCATGTCAAATGTGACATGTTGGATGATCTTGCCAAGCCTCATGTCTTGGAGAACAGCACAACATCACCAAATCTCTTCAAAACCATTTTTGTCCATTTTGAAGTTTGAGCAACTCTACATTGCCAAACATGTCCAAATGTTCTCAAACTTGGTGCACATGCTCCAATGGTCTAATCATGCATCTAGACCAAATGGCACAGGTTGGAGAAAAGGATATCTTGGTCAAAGTGCCTCAAAACCCTCTCTGACCAGAATCAAATTTGAACAACTTTGTACTACCAACTTTCTCTCCTTGACCCCAACTTTGGTGAGCATATTCACATGACCAAACGAGGCCACTACACCAAGTGGTGCATCAAGGAGAAGTGATTTGCTCAACTATATCTACACAAGTTCATTTCTGCTAATTTCTAGGGTTTACAAAAGTTGCATTGGCAACTTTGCCCAAATGGACTCAACCTTGGTGGAACCTATCATTATCTCATGCCATTTGACCCTGTCAAGCCTCATGACAAGAGGAGTTCATATTCTTGCCCAAACCAGCAACAAACACCTTCTGCCATTTTACTAAAACCCCTGTTTTGACCACTTCCACTCTTCTCCATGGCCCCAACTTTTTACCACACCTCCTCCTAACCTTCCTCTACCTCTGGCATTCAGAACAAGTCAATGCTTATTGATTAAGGGGATGAAACCACCCCATTTACCTCCCTGGACAGCCCCTCTCTCCCTCTTCTTCTACCTCTCTCTTCTCCTACTGGCTATCCAGGGCATCCAATGCCCCTCCCCACTTCTTTACTTCCCCCTATAGCCCCCAGACACTAGAGGCCAAGCCCAGAGCACTAGAAAAATGGCCATGCCGGCCATACGCATGCTCTGGAGCGTGCTACAGTGCACTCCCACACTGTAGCCGCCCCCTGCCAACCACCTCCGGCCACCTCGGGCCTCCCCAGTGCGCCCGACGATGCGCCTCGGTGTCCTCAGCATGCTAAGCCCTGGTCCCCCTCTTCCTTCTCCCTCCTACGGCCTCCCTCACACGCGCGCCATGGTCGCCCGAGAGCTCCAATGAGCGCGCAGCCTCTGGCCCTCCCCCGCTCGCTCTCTTCACTCACCTGGTCGTAGACCTCATCCACGAACGGCCCAGACTCACCCTCGGGTGCCCCCACGGCCTCTGGTCTCGCCTGTGACCTCGCCGGCGCACGAGTCCATGGTGGACCGGCGCCCGGCTATAAAAGCTCGCCCCAGGTCTTTCTCTTGGCATCCACCTCCTTCTTACACCCCCAAGCACACACCCGCACCACCCAATCAACCTCAGAGAGCTTCTATGCTCGGGATCGACTGGAGCTCCGCCACCTCAGTCGACCGTTGATCTCGCAGTACAGCCCCTCTCCGCCCCCGCTCTTGCTCGATCTGGAACCACCAGACCTCACTGACCCATTCCCCTCTTTCTCCCGCTCCTATTGCAGCTCGGAACGACCTAACCAGGCTCCTCCCGAGGCCCTTCCGCCAGCTTCCTCGTCGCCGGCAAACCCCTGCACTCCGACGACCGCCTCCACCTCCACCCGAACGGCGACTCCGCCCTGAGCCCACCGGTGCCCTCAGATCGCCTCGCTGTCGACCACAGCGATGCCGGTGAGCTCGCCTTCCTCTCTGGCCCGAGGTTGAAGCCGACGGCCATGGGGCCCGTCAGTCAGCCTCACATACTGACGGGTGGGCCCACCCGTCAGGTTTAAAATGCATGCGCGCGTGAACCGTTTCACTGCGACGGCTGAAGGCGTATTTTGCCTTTACGCCTTCGACGTGGCAGCCTCACGCGGGCTGAATCCCCTCTAGGCCTGCTGCACTTTGGCCATTCTGGCCCAGTGGCACAGTGCCATTTTTCCTTTTCTTTTTCTATCACTTTTCCAAATATTCCACAGGATTAAATATTCATCCAAATGCAATAATTCCAACTCCCATATTTTTCTAAAAATCCCACCTATTTAATGGTGTAATTTTCATAAATATCCATCAAACTTTTCTGCACTGTTCAAATTTAAATCCAAATTTGAGCATTTATATTCCCCTCTAAAAATCCATTTCTCCTATTCTACAACTCCAAATCCATAACTAGTAATTTTCCCATTCTTAGATTTCCCCCTAGTATTCATCAAAAATAAGTTGACATTTTTATGAGCACTTTGGTTTTTCTATTTTACTATTGCCTTATTTTTTCGTCATTTCTTTTGCGACGATAGATTGCGTCGCTGACGAAGGAGTTGGACTAGAAGACTTTGAAGACCCAGAAGACTTTGTTGAGCCAGGCAAGCAGCCCTTTGACCATGTCTACGAAACCATTTTTATGCATGTCATATAGCACCATATTGTTGTTGCATCGGAATCATGATGAGGTGGTATCCACTTTGATGGTTTGCCGCCGTACTTCCTCGTTGATACTTGCATTGTGCATAACCCTACCTTCTTATGAGGGTTATGGCGGTGGGAGTAGATAGGATGCTAAAGTAGTGCTACGCAAAAAGGGACGGGAATATGCATGGTGATGGAGACAAAATATTTTCAAAAGACTTCTCGAAAACCCCATCGGGTGCCACTTATGCCCGAGGGAAATGATGAGATGGGTAAACACTTGATGATGAAGTGGTGTACCGAGGCAAGTGTGTGTGTTGTTTTCGAAAACGGATTAGATTTAAGATTTTTCAACTGTCCCAACCTTACATGCGCAACCACTCTACCCTTATATGGGAAAGGGCATTATTGATTACCTAGACCGATACTTGCTTGGAGCCTGCATTACTAGTGACGGGGGAATTGTTGGTGCGCTCTCTCGGGACGGGGTCGTGCCAGGTAGGGCGGCCAAGAACATTTTTATGGGGCACCGGACACACCGTTGGTACCCCATGCTAGTATATGATGAATATGGGAGCGATGCTCCACAATTTTAAGATGTGAAATGTTGGGCACGGGGGTTACTACCAATCGAGTGGACTCCATGTTAGTGTCGTCTAGGGAAAGATAGTGATCGGGTGCTTACCCCGGGTACTTCAGGTATCGCGGGTCGTGGATGACACGGAAGTTCCTCGGATCTTGTGGGTAAAGTGTGCAACCTTTGCAGAGTGTAAAACTATTCGAATAGCCGTGTCCATGGTCAAGGACAGTTGGGCGGTGCTGCTTAAACTATGTCCAGAGTTTTACAACCGTGTGTGTGAGTGGATAAAACTACTTGGGTCAAGTCAAAGGACTTGACATGATTGAGTTGGGTTGGTGCCCACTCTATTTATGTTGATATCTGTAACCTGCCCTCATGGTTACTTGAATTCTCCTGATGCATGTCTTACAAGTTGTTGAACATGTCATTGCACTCAAAACTAGCTTTCTGCAAAAATTTACCTATATCATGCATTGTTGTATCTTGAACCAAAACATGGGTTGCTTGCGAGTACATTCAAAGTACTCATTGGCTTGCCACTGGTTATTTTATTGGCCAGGCATGAAAGACAAGATGTATTGAAGAATCCTTTGGTGACGATCGTGTGAGCTAGGACGCTTCCCAATCAGAATGCATGTAGGGTTAAGGCAGATGGCATGGGTCCAAGTTATTGACGAAGATTTCCGCTGCAATGTTATACTTAAGACTTGACCATAATGGTCCTACTTGTGTAATACGGTACGTATGGATGTAAGCCTCTTGTTATTCAGCTTCTGTGTGTTCAGTGTGCATTGATCTCTGGGATCACTGTACACGTGCATTTGGTGATCACGACTTATGAGTCGGGGTCCCCACAAAACAGGACCAAAAACAAAAAACATAAAGAAAAATTGGGTTCCCTCCCAACTAGCGCTATCGTTTAACGCCCGTAGCTAGGCATACAAAGCAAGGATAGATTTAACTAGTGCCATCTTTGGCACTAGATTCATAAGTAGCGCGCATGATAGATTCATAAGGTAATTTGACTTTCTTTCTTGGGAAGTGCTCCATGCCTTTCTTTAAAGGAAATTGCATCTAATGTTCCCTTCCTTCATATCAATAATCGCACCAATCGTTCTAAGGAAAGGTCTACCAAGAATAATAGGACAAGAAAGATTGCAATCTATATCAAGAACGATAAAATCTACGGGCACCATATTTCTATTTGCAACAATAAGAACATCATTGATCCTTCCCATAGGCTTTTTAATGGTGGAATCCACAAGGTGCAAATTTAAAGAGCAATCATCAAGATCATGGAAACCTAGAATATCACATAAAGTTTTCGGAATCGTGGAAACACTAGCACCCAAATCACACAAAGCAAAACACTCATAATCTTTAATTCTAATCTTCATAGTAGGTTCCCACTCATCATTAAGTTTTCTAGGTATAGAAACTTCCAAATTAAGTTTTTCATCACAAGATTGCAACAAGGCATCAACGATATGTTTGGTAAAAGCTTTATTTTGACTATAAGCATGAGGAGAATTAACAACGGATTGCAACAAGGAAATACAACCTTTTAAAGAGCAATTATCATAATCAAATTCCTTGAAATCTGAGATAGTAGGTTCAATATTATTAGAAGTTGAAGATTCTCCAATCTCTCTTTTACCAAATTTAACATCAAGATCTAAAGATTCCGAATTTTTGGGACACCTTCTAGGAAAAGTTGATTCATTATCACTCCCATAATCATCAAAATTCATCTTGCAAAACATAGATCTAATCGGAGACGCATTAATAACTTTAAGATCCTCATCATTATTTTCACGGAGATTAGAAGAACACGCTTTTATAAAGCTTTCTTTTTTAGCACGCAATCTAGCGGTTCTTTTCTTGCACTCGTCAATGGAAATTCTCATTACTTTGAGAGACTCATTGATATCATGCTTAGGAGAAGAAGATCCAAGTTTAAGATTATTAACATCAAGCGAAAGTCTATCAACGTTCCTAGCCAAATCATCAACTTTGAGCAATTTTTTCTTCAAGTAAAGCATTAAAATTCTTTTGAGGAATCATAAATTCTTTCACACTATTCTCAAAATCAGAGGGCATCTTATTAAAATTACCATAAGAATTATTGTAGGAATTTCCATAATTATTAGAGGGATTACTAGGGAACGGTCTAGTATTAAAATTTCCTCTATAAGCATTGTTTCCAAAACTATTCCTACCAAAAAAATTCACATCCATAGATTCATTATTATTCTCAATCAAGGAAGACAAAGGCATATCATTGGGATCAAGAGGAGTATTTTTAGTAGCAAACATCTTCATAAGTTCATCCATATTTCCACTCAAAACATTGATTTCTTCTATAGCATGCACTTTTTTACTAGAAGATCTTTCGGTGTGCCATTGAGAATAATTAGCCATAATATTATCAAGCAATTTTGTAGCATATACTAACGTAATTTCCATAAATGTGCCTCCCGCAGGCGAATCTAAGAGATTTCTAGAAGCAAAGTTCAAACTGGCATAAAATTTTTGTATGATCATCCATAAATTCAAACCATGAGTAGGGCAATTGCGAAGCATCAATTTCATTCTTTCCCAAGATTGGGCAACATGCTCATGATAAAGTTGTTTAAAGTTCATAATATCGTTCCTAAGAGTGATGATCTTAGCGGGAGGAAAATACTTAGAGATAAAAGCATCTTTGCACTTGTTCCAAGAATCAATACTATTTTTGGGCAAAGACGAAAAGCAAATTTTGGCATGATCTCTAAGTGAAAACGGAAATAACTTCAATTTGACAATAATGTTATACGTATCTTTCTTCTTTTGCATATCACACAAATCAACAAAATTGTTTAGATGAGTAGCGGCATCTTCACTAGGAAGGCCGACGAATTGATCTTTCATAACAAGATTCAGCAAAGCAGCATTGATTTCACAAGAATCAACATCATTAAGAGGAGCAATCGGAGTACTAAGGAAATCATTATTATTGGTATTCGAGAAGTCACACAACTTGGTATTATCTTGTGCCATGGCAACAAGTAATCCAACACACAAGCAAACAGAAAAACGGCAAGCGAAAAGAGAGGAGGAGATTGGGAAAGAGAGGGCGAATAAAACGGCAAGGGTGAAGTGGGGGAGAGGAAAACTAGAGGCAAATAATGTAAATGCGAGGGAGATGGGTTTGTGATGGGTACTTGGTATGTCTTGACTTGATCGAAGACCTCCCCGGCAACGGCGCCAGAAATCCTTCTTGCTACGTCTTGAGCTTGCGTTGGTTTTCCTCGAAGAGGAGAGGGTGATGCAGCAAAGTGTAGCGTAAGTATTTCCCTCAGTTTCGAGAAACAAGGTATCAATCCAGTAGGAGGCTCCTCAAAAGTCCCACGCACCTACACAAACAAACTGAGAACTCGCAACCAACGCAATAAAGGGGTTGTCAATCCCTTCACGGCCACTCGCGAAAAGTGAGATCTGATGGAGATAGTAATATATTTTTGGTATTTTGTGATATAGGTGCAAAAAGTAAAGATGCAAATAAAGATAGATTGAAAGCAAATATGATAAGAGATAGACCCGGGGGCCATAGGTTTCACTAGAGGCTTCTCTCGAGATAACATAAGTATTACGGTGGGTGAACAAATTACTGTCGAGCAATTGATAGAAAAGCGCATAGTTATGAGATTATCTAGGCATGATCAAATTTGAACAACTTTGTACTACCAACTTTCTCTCCTTGACCCCAACTTTGGTGAGCATATTCACATGACCAAACGAGGCCACTACACCAAGTGGTGCATCAAGGAGAAGTGATTTGCTCAACTATATCTACACAAGTTCATTTCTGCTAATTTCTAGGGTTTACAAAAGTTGCATTGGCAACTTTGCCCAAATGGACTCAACCTTGGTGGAACCTATCATTATCTCATGCCATTTGACCCTGTCAAGCCTCATGACAAGAGGAGTTCATATTCTTGCCCAAACCAGCAACAAACACCTTCTGCCATTTTACTAAAACCCCTGTTTTGACCACTTCCACTCTTCTCCATGGCCCCAACTTTTTACCACACCTCCTCCTAACCTTCCTCTACCTCTGGCATTCAGAACAAGTCAATGCTTATTGATTAAGGGGATGAAACCACCTCATTTACCTCCCTGGACAGCCCCTCTCTCCCTCTTCTTCTACCTCTCTCTTCTCCTACTGGCTATCCAGGGCATCCAATGCCCCTCCCCACTTCTTTACTTCCCCCTATAGCCCCCAGACACTAGAGGCCAAGCCCAGAGCACTAGAAAAATGGCCATGCCGGCCATACGCATGCTCTGGAGCGTGCTACAGTGCACTCCCACACTGTAGCCGCCCCCTGCCAACCACCTCCGGCCACCTCGGGCCTCCCCAGTGCGCCCGACGATGCGCCTCGGTGTCCTCAGCACGCTAAGCCCTGGTCCCCCTCTTCCTTCTCCCTCCTACGGCCTCCCTCACACGCGCGCCATGGCCGCCCGAGAGCTCCAATGAGCGGCCTCACACGCGCGCAGCCTCTGGCCCTCCCCCGCTCGCTCTCTTCACTCACCTGGTCGTAGACCTCATCCACGAACGGCCCAGACTCACCCTCGGGTGCCCCCACGGCCTCTGGTCTCGCCTGTGACCTCGCCGGCGCACGAGTCCACGGTGGACCGGCGCCCGGCTATAAAAGCTCGCCCCAGGTCTTTCTCTTGGCATCCACCTCCTTCTCACACCCCCAAGCACACACCCGCACCACCCAATCAACCTCAGAGAGCTTCTATGCTCGGGATCGACTGGAGCTCCGCCACCTCAGTCGACCGTTGATCTCGCGGTACAGCCCCTCTCCGCCCCCGCTCTTGCTCGATCTGGAACCACCAGACCTCACTGACCCATTCCCCTCTTTCTCCCGCTCCTATTGCAGCTCGGAACGACCTAACCAGGCTCCTCCCGAGGCCCTTCCGCCGGCTTCCTCGTCGCCGGCAAACCCCTGCACTCCGACGACCGCCTCCACCTCCACCCGAACGGCGACTCCGCCCTGAGCCCACCAGTGCCCTCAGATCGCCTCGCTGTCGACCACAGCGATGCCGGTGAGCTCGCCTTCCTCTCTGGCCCGAGGTTGAAGACGACGGCCATGGGGCCCGTCAGTCAGCCTCACATACTGACGGGTGGGCCCCACCCGTCAGGTTTAAAACGCACGCACGCGCGAACCGTTTCACTGCGACGGCTGAAGGCGTATTTTGCCTTTACGCCTTCGATGTGGCAGCCTCGCGCGGGCTGAATCCCCTCTGGGCCTGCTGCACTTTGGCCATTCTGGCCCAGTGGCACAGTGCCATTTTTCCTTTTCTTTTTCTGTCACTTTTCCAAATATTCCACAGGATTAAATATTCATCCAAATGCAATAATTCCAACTCCCATATTTTTCTAAAAATCCCACCTATTTAATGGTGTAATTTTCATAAATATCCATCAAACTTTTCTGCACTGTTCAAATTTAAATCCAAATTTGAGCATTTATATTCCCCTCTGAAAATCCATTTCTCCTATTCTACAACTCCAAATCCATAAGTAGTAATTTTCCCATTCTTAGATTTCCCCCTAGTATTTACCAAAAATAAGTTGACATTTTTATGAGCACTTTGGTTTTTCTATTTTACTATTGCCTTATTTTTCCGTCATTTCTTTTGCGACGATAGATTGCGTCGCTGACGAAGGAGTTGGACCAGAAGACTTTGAAGACCCAGAAGACTTTGTTGAGCCAGGCAAGCAGCCCTCTGACCATGTCTATGAAACCCTTTTTATGCATGTCATATAGCACCATATTGTTGTTGCATCGGAATCATGATGAGGTGGTATCCACTTTGATGGTTTGCCGCCGTACTTCCTCGTTGATACTTGCATTGTGCATAACCCTACCTTCTTATGAGGGTTATGGCGGTGGGAGTAGATAGGATGCTAAAGTAGTGCTACGCAAAAAGGGACGAGAATATGCATGGTGATGGAGACAAAATATTTTCAAAAGACTTTTCGAAAACCCCATCGGGTGCCACTTATGCCCGAGGGAAATGATGACATGGGTAAACACTTGATGATGAAGTGGTGTACCGAGGCAAGTGTGTGTGTTGTTTTCGAAAACGGATTAGATTTAAGATTTTTTAACTGTCCCAACCTTACATGCGCAACCACTCTACCCTTATATGGGAAAGGGCATTATTGATTACCTAGACCGATACTTGCTTGGAGCCCGCATTACTAGTGACGGGGGAATTGTTGGTGCGCTCTCTCGGGACGGGGTCGTGCCAGGTAGGGCGGCCAAGAACATTTTTATGGGGCACCGAACACACCGTTGGTACCCCGTGCCAGTATATGATGAATATGGGAGCGATGCTCCACAATTTTAAGATGTGAAATGTTGGGCACGGGGGTTACTACCAATCGAGTGGACTCCATGTTAGTGTCGTCTAGGGAAAGATAGTGATCGGGTGCTTACCCCGGGTACTTCAGGTATCGCGGGTCGTGGATGACACGGAAGTTCCCCGGATCTTGTGGGTAAAGTGTGCAACCTCTGCAGAGTGTAAAACTATTCGAATAGCCGTGTCCATGGTCAAGGACAGTTGGGCGGTGCTGCTTAAACTATGTCCAGAGTTTTACAACCGTGTGTGTGAGTGGATAAAACTACTTGGGTCAAGTCAAAGGACTTGACATGATTGAGTTGGGTTGGTGCCCACTCTATTTATGTTGATATCTGTAACCTGCCCTCATGGTTACTTGAATTCTCCTGATGCATGTCTTACAAGTTGTTGAACATGTCATTGCACTCAAAACTAGCTTTCTGCAAAAATTTACCTATATCATGCATTGTTGTATCTTGAACCAAAACATGGGTTGCTTGCGAGTACATTCAAAGTACTCATTGGCTTGCCACTGGTTATTTTATTGGCCAGGCATGAAAGACAAGATGTATTGAAGAGTCCTTTGGTGACGATCGTGTGAGCTAGGACGCTTCCCAGTCAGAATGCATGTAGGGTTAAGGCAGATGGCATGGGTCCAAGTTATTGACGAAGATTTCCGCTGCAATGTTATACTCAAGACTTGACCATAATGGTCCTACTTGTGTAATACGGTATGTATGGATGTAAGCCTCTTGTGATTCAGCTTCTGTGTGTTCAGTGTGCATATATCTCTGGGATCACTGTACACGTGCATTTGGTGATCACGACTTATGAGTCGGGGTCCCCACAAAACAGGACCAAAAACAAAAAACATAAAGAAAAATTGGGTTCCCTCCCAACTAGCGCTATCGTTTAACGCCCCTAGCTAGGCATACAAAGCAAGGATAGATTTAACTAGTGCCATCTTTGGCACTAGATTCATAAGTAGCGCGCATGATAGATTCATAAGGTAATTTGACTTTCTTTCTTGGGAAGTGCTCCATGCCTTTCTTTAAAGGAAATTGCATCTAATGTTCCCTTCCTTCATATCAATAATCACACCAATCGTTCTAAGGAAAGGTCTACCAAGAATAATAGGACAAGAAAGATTGCAATCTATATCAAGAACGATAAAATCTACGGGCACCATATTTCTATTTGCAACAATAAGAACATCATTGATCCTTCCCATAGGCTTTTTAATGGTGGAATCCACAAGGTGCAAATTCAAAGAGCAATCATCAAGATCATGGAAACCTAGAATATCACATAAAGTTTTCGGAATCGTGGAAACACTAGCACCCAAATCACACAAAGCAAAACACTCATAATCTTTAATTCTAATCTTCATAGTAGGTTCCCACTCATCATTAAGTTTTCTAGGTATAGAAACTTCCAAATTAAGTTTTTCATCATAAGATTGCAACAAGGCATCAACGATATGTTTGGTAAAAGCTTTATTTTGACTATAAGCATGAGGAGAATTAACAACGGATTGCAACAAGGAAATACAACCTTTTAAAGAGCAATTATCATAATCAAATTCCTTGAAATCCGAGATAGTAGGTTCAATATTATTAGAAGTTGAAGATTCTCCAATCTCTCTTTTACCAAATTTAACATCAAGATCTAAAGATTCCGAATTTTTGGGACACCTTCTAGGAAAAGTTGATTCATTATCACTCCCATAATCATCAAAATTCATCTTGCAAAACATAGATCTAATCGGAGACGCATTAATAACTTTAAGATCCTCATCATTATTTTCACGGAGATTAGAAGAACACGCTTTTATAAAGCTTTCTTTTTTAGCACACAATCTAGTGGTTCTTTTCTTGCACTCGTCAATGGAAATTATCATTACTTTGAGAGACTCATTGATATCATGCTTAGGAGAAGAAGATCCAAGTTTAAGAGAATTAACATCAAGCGAAATTCTATCAACGTTCCTAGCCAAATCATCAACTTTGAGCAATTTTTTCTTCAAGTAAAGCATTAAAATTCTTTTGAGGAATCATAAATTCTTTCACACTATTCTCAAAATCAGAGGGCATCTTATTAAAATTACCATAAGAATTATTGTAGGAATTTCCATAATTATTAGAGGGATTACTAGGGAACGGTCTAGTATTAAAATTTCCTCTATAAGCATTGTTTCCAAAACTATTCCTACCAACAAAATTCACATCCATAGATTCATTATTATTCTCAATCAAGGAAGACAAAGGCATATCATTGGGATCAAGAGGAGTATTTTTAGTAGCAAACATCTTCATAAGTTCATCCATATTTCCACTCAAAACATTGATTTCTTCTATAGCATGCACTTTTTTACTAGAAGATCTTTCAGTGTGCCATTGAGAATAATTAGCCATAATATTATCAAGCAATTTGGTAGCATATCCTAACGTAATTTCCATAAATGTGCCTCCCACAGGCGAATCTAAGAGATTTCTAGAAGCAAAGTTCAAACTGGCATAAAATTTTTGTATGATCATCCATAAATTCAAACCATGAGTAGGGCAATTGCGAAGCATCAATTTCATTCTTTCCCAAGATTGGGCAACATGCTCATGATAAAGTTGTTTAAAGTTCATAATATCGTTCCTAAGAGTGATGATCTTAGCGGGAGGAAAATACTTAGAGATAAAAGCATCTTTGCACTTGTTCCAAGAATCAATACTATTTTTGGGCAAAGACGAAAAGCAAATTTTGGCATGATCTCTAAGTGAAAACGGAAATAACTTCAATTTGACAATAATGTTATACGTATCTTTCTTCTTTTGCATATCACACAAATCAACAAAATTGTTTAGATGAGTAGCGGCATCTTCACTAGGAAGGCCGACGAATTGATCTTTCATAACAAGATTCAGCAAAGCAGCATTGATTTCACAAGAATCAACATCATTAAGAGGAGCAATCGGAGTACTAAGGAAATCATTATTATTGGTATTCGAGAAGTCACACAACTTGGTATTATCTTGTGCCATGGCAACAAGTAATCCAACACACAAGCAAACAGAAAAACGGCAAGCGAAAAGAGAGGAGGAGATTGGGAAAGAGAGGGCGAATAAAACGGCAAGGGTGAAGTGGGGGAGAGGAAAACTAGAGGCAAATAATGTAAATGCGAGGGAGATGGGTTTGTGATGGGTACTTGGTATGTCTTGACTTGAGAGAAGACCTCCCCGGCAACGGCGCCAGAAATCCTTCTTGCTACGTCTTGAGCTTGCGTTGGTTTTCCTCGAAGAGGAGAGGGTGATGCAGCAAAGTGTAGCGTAAGTATTTCCCTCAGTTTCGAGAAACAAGGTATCAATCTAGTAGGAGGCTCCTCAAAAGTCCCACGCACCTACACAAACAAACTGAGAACTCGCAACCAACGCAATAAAGGGGTTGTCAATCCCTTCACGGCCACTCGCGAAAAGTGAGAACTGATGGAGATAGTAATATATTTTTGGTATTTTGTGATATAGATGCAAAAAGTAAAGATGCAAATAAAGATAGATTGAAAGCAAATATGATAAGAGATAGACCCGGGGGCCATAGGTTTCACTAGAGGCTTCTCTCGAGATAACATAAGTATTAAGGTGGGTGAACAAATTACTGTTGAGCAATTGATAGAAAAGCGCATAGTTATGAGATTATCTAGGCATGATCATGTATATAGGCATCATGTCCATAACAAGTAGACCGACTCCTGCCTGCATCTACTACTATTACTCCACACATCGACCAACTCCTGCCTGCATCTAGAGTATTAAGTTCATAAGAACAGAGTAACGCATTAAGCAAGATGACATGATGTAGAGGGATAAACACATGCAATATGATATAAACCCCATCTTGTTATCCTCGATGGCAACAATACAATACGTGTCTTGCAACCCTTTCTGTCACTGGGTAAGAACACCGCAAGATTGAACCCAAAGCTAAGCACTTCTCCCATGGCAAGAAAAACCAATCTAGTAGGCCAAACCAAACTGATAATTCGAGGAGACTTGCAAAGATAACTCAATCATACATAAAAGAATTCAGAGAAGATTCAAATATTATTCATAGATAAACTTGATCATAAACCCACAATTCATCGGATCTCGACAAACACACCGCAAAAAGAGATTACATCAAATAGATCTCCACAAGAGAGGGGGAGAACATTGTATTGAGTTCCAAAAAGAGAGAAGAAGCCATCTAGCTAATAAGTATGGACCTGTAGGTCTGTGGTAAACTACTCACAACTCATCGGAGGGGCAAGGATGTTGATGTAGAAGCCCTCCATGGTCGATTCCCCCTCCGGCAGAGTGCCGGCGAAGGCTCCAAGATGGGATCTTGCGGATACAAAAGGTTACGGCGGTGGAAATTGTGTTTCGTGGTGCTCCTGGATGTTTTCGGGGTCCGTAGGTATATATAGGAGGAAGAAGTACGTCGGTGGACACCCGAGGGGCCCACGAGACAGGGGGCGCGCCCTACAGGGGGGGCGCGGCCCCCTATCTCGTGGGGCCCTCAGGAGCTTCTTGACTTGCACTCCAAGCTCTCCGGATCAGATTTTTTCCAAAAATCATGCTCCCGAAGGTTTCATTCCGTTTGGACTCCATTTGATATTCCTTTTCTTTGAAATACTGAAATAGGCAAAAAAACAGCAATATGGGCTGGGCCCCCGGTTAGTAGGTTAGTCCCAAAAATGATATAAATATGTAAAATAAAGCCCATAAACATCCAAAAGGGGTAATATAATAGCATGGAACAATCAAAAATTATAGATACGTTGGAGACGTATCAAGGCGTAGGATCCCTGCTGCCTTTATAAGGGGATAAGGAGTCCCTTTTTAACCCATTCCTTCTTCTTCCTCTGCTCATCCATTCCCCCTCGCTCAAGCCCTAGCGCCCAAGTGTTTGTCTTCTCCGCCCAAAAAGGTCTTCCGAAAAATGTCCGGATCCGGAGTAGGAGGCAAGTGGATGGCCTCTACCATCCGGGAGAAGGATATCAAGAAGCTTCGGGAGGCCGGGTATCTGGCCAAGAAAATCGGCCACCGTCTTCCGACGGCGTGACAGATCGTCCCTACTCCGGAACCCCATGAGAGGGTTGTATTCCTCCCTCATTTTTTCTGCGGGCTAGGGTTTCTCCTCCACCCATTTGTTCGCGGCATCATGTATTATTACGGGATAGATTTTCATGATCTATCCCCCAATTCCTTCCTCAACATCTCGACATTCATCGTCATGTGCGAGGCCTTTCTCCGCATCTCGCCACACTTCGGCTTATGGCTGAAGGTTTTTAATGTGAAGCCCAAGGTAGTGAGCGGCGAGCATGCCGAGTGGGGAGGCGCCATGGTGAGCAAGATACCCAACTTCACATGGTCAACAGGTACCTTCAATGATTCCGTCAAGGAGTGGCAGCAGCAGTGGTTTTACATCACTGAGCCGTGCGGCACCGAATGGGCCACTGCTCCCAAATTCCGATCCGGAGCCCCCCTGCGGCTTACGTCCTGGCCCAAAAAGGGCTTGAACTGGTCTTCGTCCAACGAACTGTCAGTGCTCCAGACGCGCATCAAGGATATGGAAGACAAGAATATCAAGCTTGTCAATGTAGTCCAGGTGATGTTAGTTCGCCAGATTCTTCCTTGTCAACACCGGGCTTGCAATTTATGGGAATTCGACCCAGCCAAGCACCAGACCCTACTAGAGCTCTTTGGCTCCTCGCACAAGGACATCTGGAAGGTGCTTTTTAAGTCCGGCAAATCATGGCCGGACTCCGACGAGGACCGCGGGTACCAACTGTCCCGCCCTACAAGTTCGCTAAGTCACCGTTATGTTGGCAATTCATATGTTTTATTCGCATATCCTGAGGAAAATGCTTAATGTGTTTTCCACAACTCTCCTAGGGTTGGGCGAAGAAGGCGGGGCGGATCTACTGTCTGGCCCCGCTGCCAGAAGAACTGGCCGGCCCACTTCTGACGAAGATACTGGTCCCAGCGCCCTACAAGGCACCAAAGAAGAAGGCCGAGAAGGAGGCCAAGAAGAGCAGGGGTGGCCTCCGTCGCCGTAGCGCTTCAGACACAAAATTCAAAGACTCCAATGCATGTTCTTCCTCCGAAGAGGACGAGGAGGAGTAAGATGAATCCCTAGCGGGGGGGAGAAAGAAAAGGACGGCCTCCACATCCTTGGAGGCCGAGTCGCCTAAGAGGGGAAAACTCCTCTTCCAGAGGAGTCCACTACCGCCGCCGATAGCAGCCCGGAGTGGGATCCCATGGCCCATCCCCTAGTGAACTCGTGAGTATATAAAATCCGAACATGCTTATGCGTCCAGGCTTGTCACGACATAACATTTTAATCTGAGTCATACTTCTTTGCAGTCCGGCGAGGTCCCGCACCGAACAATCCTCGTCAGAGGATTTATTGGGTTCGGATGCTATGGAGAGCGGGACACCCCTGAAGGCCCCTTCCCCCAAACATGTGAATGCACCAAGGTTTCATCTCAGGAGGAGCCAGGCCGAGGAGGGGGGAAAGATCGTAAAGGTGGTGCCAGGAGGTCAAACTTTAGGGGCCGGACACATGGGAGAGAAGGCTCCCATGGACGTCGACGGTGGGGGCGATCTTGAATTCGGCCCCCAGCCGGACGCGATTCCGGAGACCAATACGGCTCCAGAATCCGGCAGGCGGCCTCCCTCAGCTGGAGGGGGTGTGCCTGTTCCATCGGCAACCTCTGTCCAACAAGAGGTGTCGGATACTTTATCGGCGGCACTGAAAAGCGCCTCTATCATTGATGAACACTGTGCCCTTATGGGCGCAGTGATTGAGAAGATTGAGTCCGCTAAGAATGGACTGGATGACGCCTGCATCAGCCTTATCAGAGGCTTTGAGGTATATTTTATAAGGTTTCGAAGAGTGTCATAGTATAGATAGTAGCCCCTGATACACTGTTCGGTGAAAGAAAGAACCGGACATAGGGTCAAATTTATGTTCGCAGGAGACTCACTTGATGACATCTATCTCTCTTCTTTTATAAGCAGGCGTCTATAGTGACCGCCACCTCTCATACTACGGAGGTCTTCAAACTAAATCAAAGTCTAGAGCGGGCCAAAGAAGAACTTGGCCAGTTGAAAATGCAGTTGGAGGATAAACAAGGTATGCCCAAACCTTGCTCGCGTTCAGTGCGAACGAATTTCTAGTATGATAAAAATATGTTTCATGATTTGCTCTAGGGGCGATGAAGGAAGTCGAGGCTCTTAAGGAGGTTGTGACCGCGGCCGAGAAAAAGGCAGCCACAGAGCAGGCCCTTCATGAGAAACACGAGGACAGGGTTATTGAAGCTGAGCAAGAGCTTCAAGAGGCCGTGAAGAAATGTGAGGCCTTGGGGCAGAGTTTAACAGAGAAAGAATCCGAACTCGCCAAGGCTCATCAGGCTGCACGTGATGCCCGAGGGGAAACCCAAGGCGCCCTGCAGGAGATCCAAGAGGTGAGGAAGATCGTGGCGGGTAAGGCTTTTTCCATGTAAAGTAAGTACTTTAGGAGAAAATCATGTTTCTAATTTGAGTTCGGATTTCTCTAGGGGTATTTGCGGAGCTGCCACACAGCATATCTGATGCCGCCCAATTCTACTGCGCCAAAGAAAGGAACACTGCAGATAAGCTCTTCTGGATGCAGTATATGGCACCAAATTATCCGATGCCTTTTGTCGATCAACTGAAACAACTGATCGAACTGCATAAGGCGGCCAAACAAGCCATGAAGGATTTAATTATCCGGCTATGGCCCGTCGAGCCGATTCCAAGAAGCTATTTCAGGCTCGTGAAGTGGCTTGTGAGTGTCTGCCCTCGACTTGACATCATCAAGCGATCGGCCTGTATGGAAAGTGCGCGAATGTCCTTCGCCCGTGCCAAGGTGCACTGGGGGAAGATGGATGCTGAAAATCTGATGACCGAGGGGCCGCCGGAGGGGAAGGAGCACCGCAAGCCTGAGCTATATTATGATAGCGTCCTGAAAGGAGCCCGCCTTGTGGCGGAGCAATGTACCAAGGACATTATATTTCCATGAATACACTCATGTTGTCCTTGGTAATGTTGAACAAGGTCATTTCTATAATTTATTGCATGTTATTTGAAAGTATTTCCTCCTGCGCGGCCATTTTATATATTAATCTTGAGAATTGGCCAGTCGTCGGCTTCTGCCCCCATGTAGGAAGTACGTGGGTGTTCGGGATAAACCTGAGCACTCTTTATCACAGTGTTGGGTCCTTGGAGGAGGTGTTCAGCACAATGAACCAGGCAATCAAACTATAGTGCTTTATCACTCTCACTTAGCCATAGGAGTTTGACAAAAGGAAGGTAGGCGCAGCCCCTGGTGTTCGGAAGGCCGCACGAGGGGCTCTATAAGCACCTGATCGGAAGAAAAGCCGACCCATCGCACGCTGCATTAGTTATGGCATTATGCGGAAGAAATCTTTAAAGATTTTACAACCTCTTGAACAGCTGACCAGCTCTCGTCGTATCATGACAGTCAGTTTTCGGCTTTCTCTACTGAGGTGCTCGTCCAGAAGAACCGGGACACAATCGTAGTAGTTCTCCATGTGCTACCTTAGCCGATATAGCGGAACGTAAGGCACCAAAACATGGGACCCGGGCAAACCCAACTATTGACCCAAGACATGATTCGGAGCTGATGCATATAATGCTATAAGTTCGGGGTGCCGAACATCCGCGAAGGTGTTCAGACTTTATTGCCGCTATTATGGGTACAAGGAAGCCCCTGGCATAATAAGTCATATCACGATGTTCGGATGCCATTTTGACGTAGAGTGTCAGTAAGAAACAACAGCAAATAGACGTCATATAAACCCACATGTTGTAATTTAATAATACGCCAAGGCGTATGAATACAAGTAATGTGATGGAAAAAGAAATACGATTGTTGAACCTGCTGAGATCAAGAGGGAGGAGGTTGTGTGCGGATGGTCGTCAAGGGGCATCTCTAAGGATTCCCTTATGCGTTCGAGTTGTTTCCATGTCGCCAGTCCTGGCCTACGCAAAGGTTAACCTGCAAAGAAAATGCAAGAAATGTTTGTGTGCCACAGAGCGGTTGAGCCGCAGTATGTGGCTTGTCCTAGCTTTTGTCGGAGTGTTTAATTGAGCCCCGGACGAGCCGGGCTATCTTGCCGCGAAGTAGTTTGGACTCCTTTGACCGTGTCCGGGAGCTTGGTCGTCGACTCGAGGTTCGATTGAAAGATGCCACTTGTTGCTTCTGCTGTTAAAGCGGCAGTATACTCTTCGGCACCGAGGGGGGGTTCGGTCCTGCCATTAACGTGATGACGCCACGCGGACCGGGCATCTTGAGCTTACGGTAGGCATAATGTGGCACCGCGTTGAATCGAGCGAACGTGGTTTGTCCGAGCAGTGCCTGATAATCACTGTGAAAGGGGACGATGTTGAGATTAACTCTTCGGTGCGGTAATTGTTCGGTGATATGAAGACTACCTCAAGAGCGATGGAGCCTGTACAACGGGCCTCCACACCTGGTATAATACCTTTAAAGGTGGTTTGAGTGGGCTTGATTATCGAAAGATCGATACCCATTTTGCGCATTATGTCCTAATATAGCAGGTTTAGACTGCTGCCTCCGTCCATGAGGACTCGTGTGAGGTGGAACCCATCAATTATTGGGTCGAGGACTAGTGCGGCTGAATTGCCCTGATTGGTATTGGCCGGACGATCCGTATGATCGAAAGTGATCGGCCATAGTTTATATTGTGGGGCGACTAGCTCCGTTAAGTCGACATCCCTAAAAGTGTGCATCCATTCCCATTTGGGGATGTGGACGGCGTTTATCATATTCACCGTTTTGATTTGCAGGGGGAATCTCCTTTGCCCTCCTTTGTTTGGTGATCGGGGCTCCTCGTCGTTGTCATCGTTTTGAGACTCTTTCTCCTTGTTTGCGGCACCTGACCTCTCGGCTTGTTTGAAGACCCAGCATTCTCTGTTGGTATGATTGGCTGGTGTTCCTGGGGTGCCATGAATTTGGCATGGACGATCAGTATGCGATCCAAACTGGACGGGCCTGAATTGTCCTTTTGGAATGACTTTTTTTGCTGATCGGACTTAGAGCCACTGAATCCGGCATTGACTGACGTGTCTTCGGCGTTATCGCCCTTTTGCGACGCTTGTGTTTATTGCATCGGGGCTTGTCGTTGGTATCCCTGGCCTCTGATGTGCCAGGATTGCTCGTTGTGTTGTTACTACGAGCCAGCCAGCTATCCTCACCCGCACAAAAGCGGTTCATGAGTGTCATGAGGGCTTCCATGGACTTCGGTTTTTCTTGGCCGAGATGTCGGGTAAGCCACTCGTCATGGATATTGTGCTTAAAGGCCGCTAGGGCTTCGGCATCCGGACAGTCGACAATTTGGTACTTTTTAGTTAGGAACCGAGTCAAGAATTTCCTGGCTGACTCTCCTGGCTGCTAGGTTATGTGACTTAAATCATCAGCATCCGGTGGTCGCACATATGTGCCCTGGAAGTTATCTAGGAATTCGTCTGCCAGGTTCTTCCAACTTCCGATGGAGTTTGATGGCAAGCTATTCAGCCAATGCCGAGCCGGTCCCTTAAGTTTTAGTGGGAGGTACTTGATGGCATGTAGATCATCCCCGCGGGCCATGTGAATGTGGAGAAAGAAATCTTCTATCCATACCACGGGGTCTGTAGTCCCGTCGTAAGGCTCGATATTTACGGGCTTAAACCCTTCTGGGAATTCATGATCCATTACTTCGTCCATGAAGCATAAGGGGTGTGCGGCGCCTCTATGCCGGGCTACATCACGATGCAGCTCAAATGAGTCTGGTCTGTTGTATTCGGCCCGGCCGGACTTGTTTTTAGTATATCCGGCGTGACGTTCATTGTCACGCGTTGTGGCGCGCCCCCGTGATCTGTAGATCGATCTTGACTGTCCTGCTTTGTTTTCCAATACGTCTCGCAGGTCCTGCATGTAGCCCCGGGCCTTAGTGTTTTTGTTTGATTGGTGACGGGGTGCGGGCTGGTGTTTGAGCTGATATGCCACTTTGTCTCGGCCACGAGGTGGCCGGTCAGCCGCATCGTGTGCTGGTATTGTGGGCTTTAATGCCTCCTCCTCGAGTTGAGGTAGCAACCTGCGCTTTGGATAACTTTTGGATGGGCGCTCGAGTCCGTATTCCTCGGCTGCCAGGACCTCAGTCCATCTATCAGTTAGCAGATCTTGATCAGCTTGAAGCTGCTGCTGCTTCTTCTTCAGGCTTTTTGCAGTGGCCATAAGCCGGCGTTTGAAGTGTTCCTGCTCGACGGGATCCTCAGGCATGATGAATTCTTCGTCGCCAAGGCTCACTTCGTCTTCGGAGAGGGGCATGTAATTGTCATCCTCTGATTCTCCTTCTGTTGCCTGTTCCTTAGGGCTAGCTTGCCCATCATCTCACTCGGCCTGCTCGAAGCCTGGCTAGGCGGGATTGTTTTCGTCTTCGGCACCATCCGGATTGCTAACATCTCTTGTGTCGGTACTGCTGTTTTTGCTATGGCGGGGCTTAGAGCGGCGCCGATGACGTCGGTGCTTAGATTTCTTACGAGGATTATCCTCCGTTGCCTCATCGCCATTGCTTTCTTTGGGGGTGTCCACCATATATATATATATATATATATATATATATATATATCATATGATGAGGTGGCTGTCCAGCGCCCTGTGGGCGGTGGTTCCTGTTCTTCTCCTGCATCGTTGTCCATATCGTCGATGTCTTCGGAGTCGAAGTCAAGCATGTCGGTTAAGTCATCAACAGTGGCTATTAAGTGGGTGGTGGGTGGGGAATGAATTTCTTCGTCGTCCGCTTCCCACTCAAGCCGGACATAGTTCGGCCAAGAGTCCCCTGACAGAGAGAGAGACCTCAATGAATTTAGCACGTCACCCAAGGGCAAGTGCTGAAAGATATCAGTGGAGGTAAACTCCATGATCGGTGCCCAATCAGAGTCGATGGGCACGGATGCGCGTGGTTTGGAACCTATGGCCGGAGACGAGTCCGAGGGTCCGATGGCACAGATTTCTTTGGAGGTGAAGACTGTGTTCGGCTCTAGCACCGATGAGTGTGCGGTCTTCATGGCGGGGTATATCCACCCGTCCTCGGATGGCACAGTCTGCTTCGAATTAAGAGCTGGAGCAGCCGTAGGTGTGATCTCCCGAACACTGTCTGATGGCAGATCTAAGTCACGCTCGATGTGACTGTTCGGCATACCTGACATGGGCTCGAATCCATCGAAGATCAAGTCTCCGTGGATGTCGGCAGTATAGTTCAAGCTTCCAAACCTGACCTGATGGCCAGGGGCGTAGCTATCGATCTGCTCCAGATGACCAAGCGAATTGGCCCGCAGTACGAAGCCGCCGAATACGAAGATTTTTTCGAGGAGGAAAACCTTACCCTGGATCGCATCGTTGCATATGATTGAAGGAGCCATCAAGCCTTATCATGACGACACAGTGGAACTCTCAATGAAAGCACCAATGTCGGTGTCAAAACCGGCGTATCTCGGGTAGGAGGTCCTGAACTGTGCGTCTAAGGCTAATGGTAACAGGAGGCGGGGGACATGATGTTTACCCAGGTTCGGGCCCTCTCGATGGAGGTAATACCCTACTTCCTGCTTGATTGATCTTGATGATATGAGTATTACAAGAGTTGATCTACCACGAGATCATAGAGGGTAAACCCTAGAAGCTAGCCTATGATTATGATTGTTGTTATCCTACGGACTAAACCCTCCGGTTTATATAGACACCGGAGGGGGCTAGGGTTACACAGAGTCGGTTATAGAGAAGGAGATCTACATATCTGAACTGCCAAGCTTGCCTTCCACGCAAAGGAGAGTCCCGCCCGGACACGGGACGAAGTCTTCAATCTTGTATCTTCATAGTCCAACAGTCTGGCCACAGTATATAGTCCGAATGTCCGAGGACCCCCTAATCGAGGACTCCCTCAGCAGTGTCCCGGGGAGTTGATCTCCGAGGTGTTGTGTCACAATTTTATCGTTGCAGTTCTGGAATACCTGAGTTTTTGCCGACATCGAAAATCTCTTTTATGCAGTTTTTGGTGAGATAACCTCGACGCCACCCAGTACTAGGGCGGGAGTTTGGGATTATTGCCATAGCTCGTAATGGATGCTTTTTGAAGGTTGAGGTACACGATTTCTGGAGTTTTCTTGGTTATGTGTTGATGAATGGATACAGCTGGATGTAGGGATTGTTAGTTTGGGTGAGATATATTGCTTCCCCTGTATCCCCAACACCAGATTGCAGAACCAGAAAGTTTCGGGAGTTTTATAGGTGGGAATTCAAGTAGCTATAGTTTTTTCTTTCCAACAGATGCATGACATGAGATTGGGGTTCGACGTCTAGTGGTCCGCCTATCCATGGTTGGTTTTACAGTGGTCTCGTTGTGTCTTAATGAGTCCTTGGCTATGCTGACTCGGGGACGCTTTGTATGTCATGTGCACTGCCTTGTAAATGATGGTGCTATACGATCAAGCCCGTGTTGGCCCCACCACGAAAACTTCGGATGAAATCTCTATCATATGTTTGTTTCCGGCTTATTCTGCAAGCCAAATCCTTTGTTTTGTTTTATTTGTGGTATTCGAGTTGCTTCGATGTCAAGTGTTGATCCATACCTTCCCTAAATGGTGTTCTCATATTTCTATGGGAGTGCTAATCCTTCTTGATCATTGAGGTTGTCATGTTAATTCTTTTCCAACCAGTGTGCTTCTCTTCAAGTGGATCCGATCATTTCAACATTTGCGAGATCAATTCTAAGTTTTCTCAATGGTGTTTGTTTCATCCATCCCAAATTGTCTTTGTTTTCCCGCCCTCCCACCCTTTTTCTTCCAGGACTCAAATTTCTTAATTGGGTATCCATTTTATTGATGGGAAGTCTCTCCATTCTTTTCCGTCAATGTTCTTATCCGATGATTCTCAGGAAGATACTAATGGAGCTTCAAGTTTATTATTCTTCGTCTCTTTTCTTCTCCAGTGGATCAATTTCAAGCTTCGGTATTGATCATATTTCTTCCTTCTGTTTCACATATCTTCCCAGGTGAATTTCTTATCAAAGGCTCTCTTATTTATTCACCTCTCCCAGTTCATATCCAGAGTGTTGAAGATATCTCGAAAGATTCGTGTTTCCATTCTCAATCCATTCAAGTTATTTTGAGGATGTTATCTCATTCAAGCCATTTATTTCAACCGGTGCAATCCCCCCTTTCAATCAATCGTTCAACGGTGTGTCTTTTTAGTGGCCCTAACCCACAGGTCTTTTTCCAGGATCTTACCTGACTATTCTAATTTTCCCGGAGCCATTCCCAAATTCTTTTTGAAGTTTGACGTAAGAATAAATTTCATCAGTCAGATGTTTTCCAAGATCGATTTCAAATTAATTTTTATTTTTGGCCCAACCTCTTCGCTTTACATTCTCCCGGAGTATCTCAACAATTCATGGTGGTGTTTCTCATCGTTATTCTCAACACAGAAGTCCGAAGAAGAGTTTCTCTTAAATCTTGTATGTTCTCTTGAAGATTCATGGTTCTAGCTTTATGCCATCCTCTCATAATTGTTTTTGATTGTGAGAATTGTTTTCACCCATCTGGAGTAATTCAGGAGTCTTTTCAGTTTGATTCCCCAGAGCCCATCATCTCAGAGTTATTCATTCTCAGCTTTCAGCTCTTGTTCTCCAAATCTTACCAGTGCATCGTTCAAGTATTCTCTAGTGAGCTCCTGATCTCTTCATTCTCATGTATCTAAATCCCCTCAAGTGTCTTCGTTCGTTTTCCAATTCTTACGGTGGTTTGTTCAAGATTCCTCTTCCTATGTTCTCATATTAACGTATTCGTTGTTTAAATCTTACCGGTGGATCGTTGAAGACTTTTCTCTAGTTTACACTATATCTCTCTTAATCCTTTCTACGAGAATAAGTAGTATGCCAAATCTGTGCTTGTCATCAATTTAAATTGGTGAAGGATACGCATAATGTAATTCTTTTTATTGTTTCATCCAAGTGATCTAGTTTCTTCTTGCCAGAGTTGTTCGTCGTGTCACATTTCTCGGTTCGAGATGCTTCATGTTTTCTTTTCTGGAGTTCCAAGTTTTCCGCATTATCTCGTCGCGAAGCTCCATCTAAATGATCGCAAGGCTTCACCTTGTGTTTTCAACTTCTCTTTCTTTTTATCATCCTTTTATTACCGGAGTTCTTCATGGAGGCTCTACATGGTGGTTCGTCAAGGATTCTTTTCATTCTTCAATTGTTCTTCAAGATTTCTCTTGAAGCTAAGATCCGCCAAGCTATACTCAAAAATAAACATGGTGCCCAACACATGTTTTTTCTGAGGAGTTCAAGTATTCTTCGTCTTGCATTTCGAAGTGCAATTCTTTCTACCTTATCTTTTGAGGTGGTGTTATATCATTCTTGACAATTTCCATTCATGTTTCATGATTCACATGTTGTCAAGAATGAGGTATTTTAAATCCATTAATCTCTTCGTTGGAGTTATCTTGTGTCATATTTCACCTAAAGCCTTCCCTAAGGAATGTGGATATTGTGGTGATTATCAATGGTCCAAGTTATCTCTCTATCATCTTGGTGGAAGAAATTTTTCATCTCGTCGGTGTTATCAATTATATTATTTGTTTTCGTAGTGGCAGAATTTCGCCTCAATTT
The DNA here is from genome assembly GCF_002162155.2 of Triticum dicoccoides. NCBI lineage: Eukaryota > Viridiplantae > Streptophyta > Magnoliopsida > Poales > Poaceae > Triticum > Triticum dicoccoides. The sequence goes on from NC_041393.1 coordinate 37,091,638, forward strand.
TGAGAAGTTTTCCATAAGCCCACTACAAGCTTCGTTTTGTTGTTGGTTTTCCAACAACTCCATTATAACCTTCTTGGAAGGGTGCTTTCCAAGTTCTTTTGTGGCAGAAGTTGGCATTTTCTTCTCCATTATGTTATTCCAATGATCTATCTTCTATTCTTTCTTCCGGAGGCATTGTGATGTTGCTCTTTTCACTCATCATCTCGAATTGTGAGGATCGTGTTCTTTCCGTGCTTATCCATTTAACAGGAGTGTTGTGTCATATCTTCAAGTTCTTTTCTTCTTATCAAGTCTTGCATCTCTTTTCAACCGTAGTGCTGTCCGAATTTGATCTTCCTTGTTCCTTGTTTATCTCGTTTCAACCAGAATGGTTCCAATTCCTTCTTGTCCATTGTGCTCGTCATTCATAGCTTTGCAACCTCCAAGGTTCACATGGTGTTCCTTGTTTCTATTTTCTACCACGGTGCTCTCAATTGTGTTCAACTCCATTGTGTTCTTTCCTTCAACTTTTCAACCTCTCAAGGTTCTTTGGTTTCACTCATTTCTCGAAGAAGCAACTTAGTTTTAGCTCTTCTCTTCCTCTTCCGTTTCTCTCTGGTGCCATCCTACATCTCGGGATGAGATCCTCTTGTAGTGGTGGAGTGTTGTAACACCCCGGATGTAACTTACCATTATTGTAACTCCAACTCTTGCCATTTCTGGCTATGTGTTGTGATTTTTCCTTCGTGGTTGGGTTTTTGTCTTTTGTTTTGCATTTTGTTCATGTCATGCATCTCATCTCATAACATCATGCGCATTGCATCTGCATGTTTTCATAAAGCTTGCATCCATTCATAGTTGCCGCGTTCCCCCCTTGCCTTCGTTGACCGATCCGGGTCCAACCGGGTTTTTGACTCCCACTTGTCTGACCGTTTGACCCTCTCTACACTTTACTCAGACCCCTCGCGCGCGTCCGAAAGTTGTCCTGAACCCGACCCGCTCTGTCATTACCAATGGGTCCGGATCATCCCCAAACATCTATAAAACATCTCTGTTTTCTTATTTGGACTCCCTACCTATTTATTCTCATCCGCCCGATTACGATCGGAGGGACTGAGTAGCCCCTAAGCTACCCCTTCCTATAAATAGAGCCTAACCCTAATCCGAGGAGCCGTCCCATCCATCCCATTCCTTCCGCCGCCGCCCGACCAACTCCCATCTTCCTCGGGATCTCCTCCCGATCCAAATCCTCTCCGACCCCCTCCTAGTTTTTTAGTGCCGCCCAAATCGCAGCAGCCAACCACCATCCTCGCCCTGCCTCCTCCTCGACTCCCATCGCAAGCAGCAGCGCCCGAGCGTCGTCGGTGACCCACGGACCAAGCCGCCCCCGTGAACCTGCTCTTTCTCTTCCTCTTCCCCCCTTCTTCTTCCTGTGCCTCACATCCTATGTTCCCTCTCGCTCTCTCTCATGCAGGAGCCCATTGCGGGCCTGACCGAGCTCTTCATCAGCCCCGCGTCACCCGAGTCAAGCCGCCGGCGAGCCATCACCTCCTGCTGCCGCCTCCACCACCAGATCAGACCGGCCTCCGTCGCCCTTGCCCGTTCTCGGCCGGATCCCGCCGGCAGGGCCCCATCCCCACCTCCGGCGCGCCAAACTCACTGCCTTCCTCCGCTGCCTCCGACCACGTCCCCGACTGGATCTGCTCGAGCTCGCCAACCCCCTGCGCCTCAAGTTCCTCCCGTCGGAGCTCCAAGTCCACCATGCCCCTCCTCGTCACCATGGATCTGCGCCAAGCTCCACCTCCCCATGCTCCGTTCCGCCCGTTCCGGCCGCTTCTCGCCGACCCTGTTGCCAGGAGCTCGCGCCAAGTCCGCCGCCATCGTTCTGCTTCCCAGAGACGAGGATGAGCACGAGCTCTTGCCTCTTGCCGCGTCCGCAGCCTGCCTCCTCTCCAGCGTCGCGCCCAAGTCCCACGTCGCCGGCAGTCGTTCCCGCCGTCTGTTGCCATGAACATGTTGCTACTACCTCTGTTCTTCAGTAACAAGCAGCAGCTCGCTTGCCTCGCCTCGTGTTGCAGCGCTTTCGCCAGGCCCAGCGCCAGGCCCAGCGCCCCCTTCCCGCCTCACCTCACCTCCAATCTGGGCCATGGCCCATGGTGAGCAGCCCCTCCAGTCCCTCTCATGTACACTGTTGGCCCAGCAGATGCGGCCTATATCATGTTTTTTTTCAGTTCAGCGATTTGTCTAATTATCCAGTGAATTATTGTTTTACAGAAAAGTCCTCTAGATCATGCATTTAATAACTCACAAACCGTGCATCATATGTAAAAACTTTATACATGTAAAATGCTTAGAATTTCATCTAGTTTCATATTATGCGACTTTCATCCATGTTTAAAATGTTTAAATTGATGTTTGCATTAATTTTCTTAAATGCCATGCTAAAATACTTTATTTCATAACTAAATAACCGTAGCTCCGAATTAAATAAACTATATATGTAAATTGTTTAGAAAAATGCATAGATTAACATGGTGCACTTTGTTTTATTGTTTAACAACATTAAAATATGTTTTAGGGCAGAACAGTAGCTAATTCAAAATATGGACATGAGGATTTTTCGGAATTGTTGTTTGTTGTTTCCGGCCTCATTTAAACTTGCCTAAATAGTTAGTTTTCATATGCTTCACCCATTGCCATATTTAATAACATTTAATATTGTTGGGTACATAAACGCGAGAGAACTAAATAATTGGTGTGGTGTTTCGTCAATATGCAACTCGTTGCATATTGAGCTCCACTTAACTTGTAGTGTTGTTTGTGCACTTTGCTATGCCATGCCTCTTTAAACCGGACATGCATGATACTTGGTTGTGCATCATGCCATGTTTATGTGATGGTTGTTTACCATGTTGTTTGCTTCTTTCCGGTTTTCTTCTCTTGTTAGCTTTGGTTTCGTTCTGGAGTTGTGAGGATTCGTTCGACTACGTTGGTTGGACTACTTCATGGACTCGTTCTTCTTCCTTGTGAGATCTCAGGCAAGATGATCATTACCCTCGATATCAATTCTATCTTTGCTTGCTAGTTGCTTCCCTCTATCGCTATGTTGCGCTACCTATAACTTGTTTATCATGCCTCCTATATTGCCATGTCAAGCCTCTAACCCACATTTCCTAGCAAACCGATGTTTGGCTAAGTTACCGCTTTTGCTCAGCCCCTCTTATAGCATTGCTAGTTGCAGGTAAAGTTGAAGATTGCTCCATGTTGGAACAGGATTATTTTGGGATATCACAATATCTCTTATTTAATTAATGCATCTATATACTTGGTAAAGGGTGGAAGGCTCGGCCTTATGCCTGGTGTTCTGTTCCACTCTTGCCGCCTTAGTTTCCATCATACCGGTCTTATGTTCCTTGATTTTGCGTTCCTTACGCGGTCGGGTTTATGGGAACCCCTTGACAGTTCTCTTTGAATAAAACTCCTCCAGCAAGGCCCAACCTTGGTTTTACATTTGCCTAACAACCTACTAACTTTCCCTTGGGAGTTATAAACCCGAGGGTCAGCTTTATTTAACCCCCCCCCCCGAGCCAGTGCTTCTCTAAGTGTTGGTCCAAACCGAGTAGACTGCGGGGCCACCTCGGGGAAACTTGAGGTTTGGTTTTACTCGTAGGATGTCTCATATGGTGTGCCCTGAGAACGAGATATGTGCAGCTCCTATTGGGATTTTCTGGTACAGTCGGGCGGTCTTGCTGGTCTTGTTTTACCATTGTCGAAATGTCTTGTAACCGGGATTCCGAGACTGATCAGGTCTTCCCGGGAGAAGGAATATCCTTCACTGATCGCGAGAGCTTGTGATGGGCTAAGTTGGGACACCCCCTATAGGGTATAAACTTTCGAGAGCCGTGCCCACGGTTATGTGGCAGATGGGAATTTTTTAATATCCGGTTGTAGATAATTTGACACTTGACTTAATTAAAACGCATCAACCGCGTGTGTAGCCGTGATGGTCTCTTCTCGGCGGAGTCCGGGAAGTGAACACGGTTTGGGTTATGATTGGACGTAAGTAGTTTCAGGATCACTTCTTGATCATTACTAGTTTGCGACAGTTTGCGTAGCTTCTCGGCTAATTCTTGTATTCGTAAGTTAGCCACCATATTTTCTTAGCGTTTGCTGCAACTCCACCTCATACCTTATCCTACCCATAAGCTTAAATAGTCTTGATCTCGCGTGGTTTTGAGATTGCTGAGTCCTCGTGACTCACAAGATACCACAAGCAGTTGCAGGTGCTGATGATATAGTGCAGGTGATGCTACCAAACTCAAGTGGGAGTTTGATGAGGTCCTTGGCCGTTACTACGTGTCTTTTCTTGATGATCAGTAGTGGAGCCCGGTTGGGACGACCGGGGATCTAGAATTTGGGGTTATCTTGCTTTTCTTTTGGATTTGACCGTAGTCGGTCTATGTGTGTACTCTGAATGATGTATGATTTATTTAAGTACTTGTGTGAAGTGGCGACTGTAAGCCAACTCTTTATCCCTTTCTTTTTCATTACATGGGATTGTGTGAAGATGACCCTTCTTGCGAAACAACCACAATGCAGTTATGCCTCTAAGTCGTGCCTCGACACGTGGGAGATATAGCCGCATCATGGGTGTTACAGTATCAGAGCACACGCTGACTGTAGGACGCGACCACTAGGAAAACCCACAGGATACTCTTCTCTGCTTATTTCTAGTCCTCCTCTATTTCTACTCTATAGATGGTGGACCCCAGGAACAAGTTCACTCAGCCGGATGATGACACCCCTTTCGGATGACCCTTGAAGGAAGTCACGAAGTACCTGAACATCAGACTGCCAAGCTTCATGGGAACCTTCACTTCAACTTTACCGGAAGAGGAGCACTGGAGGATCAAAGTTCGTGTACCTGGGAGGACGTTTGCACCAACAACAGAGCCCATTGATTTTACCTTGGATGCACCAAGTTGGAACTTGGGAAAGAGCATGGCAGCCCACATCACTTTTGGACGCATTTGTGAGGTGTACCACAAGGAGCTTGAAGACACCGTCTATCAGATATGTGGACGCCGAGACGAGCAATGGGAGATGATTTGTACCAGGAAGGATGGATCAATTGCAGCATACATTCAGGAGATGGATCAGCACATTCATCGATATGAGAACCAGATGTGCGCTATCATGAAGAATACCAAGAAATTGATGAAGAGGAATATCGAGCTAGAAGAGGAACTCAAGTCAACACGCAATGGATATGAAGAAGAAATTGCTATGCTACTGGAGAAGCATGAAGATCTGAAGAAGAAGCTAGGAATACCAGTGGGGAACGCAAAGCAAGAACCTGAAGTGGATATTTGTTCAGAGGACTACATCATATTGGACGACACCGACACTGATAGTGATGCATACGATGACAGTGATGATGATTATGAAGATGAAGCTGGAGCAGATATTATGGAGTCTTCCACCGATCAAATTTTCCAGATGACCACCATGTTACTAGTATTCTTCCAAGTAATTAGTATCGATCGTTTTGTAATAGTAGTTTAGATCGTTTGCGTGAACCTTGTTTGATATTGAGTGGTTTGAATTGAATGTAATTGCCTCATATGCACATGGGTAGTGATATCTCTCAAAGACCTTATTCTATTATGTTTTCTCACCCCCTCTAAACCCATTAGATGCCTCCAAGACGTGACACCGGATTCACTTTCCCGTCGGAGCTCACCTAGTTGATCCAGCAACAGAATGCCTTGATGCAGATGTTAGTCCAGAACCAGAACCAAGGCAACAACAACAACAACCCACCGCCACCACCCCCTATTGACAACCTAGCCCGTTTTCTGAGGTTGATTCGTCGTGTTCTCTAGCAGCACCGAGCCGATTGTTCCAGATGATTGGCTCCGCAAGATTGGAAGGGAGCTGACCACTGCTGGATGCACGGATGTGGAGAGAGTGCGCTTTGCCTCACATCAGCTTGATGGAACCGCAGCCTCTTGGTGGGAGAATTTCACCACCACTTACCCCATTGCTACAATTACATGGGATCAATTTCAGCAGGCCTTCCGCACCGCACATGTTTCAGCTGGAGCCATGAGTTTGAAGAAACGTGAGTTCCGCAACTTACGCCAAGGGAGTCATACAGTGGGACAGTATGTGGATGAGTTCAGCAAGTTAGCACGCTATGCCCCAGATGATGTGGCCATAGATGCTACAAAGCAGGAGAAGTTTCTTGAGGGACTCAATGATGATCTGAGTATGCAGTTGATGGTGGCAACCTTCAACAACTACCAGGAGTTGGTAGACAGGGCCCTCATGATTAAAGGCAAGCAGCAGCAAATTGACAATTGCAAGAGGAAGTATGGACAGGGGAGGTACAATTCTCAAGCTCAGCGGAAGCCTCGTTATTCCCTGTACTCGGGAGGACATACTAATAACCATGGAGGACATTCTCACAACGGAGGAAGTTCACACAACCACAGTGGCCCTAAGAATGGTAATGGGAATGGAGGAAGCAACAGTCAGAACCATTCCAACCCTGTGACACTCGCCAAGAAGGATCTGAGTCACATTACTTGTTTCAAGTGTGGGAAGACCGGACATTACGCCATTGAATGTTCTGAAGCAAAGAATGGAAATGGCAATGGAAGTTCTGGAAAGAAGCCCAACCCTTTCACCAGAGGACAGGTGAACCACGTCAGTGTGGAGTAGATTGAGGAGCAGCCCAACGTAGTTGTCGGTAAGTGTTTGATTAATGCATTTACAACCCTTGTTCTTTTTGATCTAGCGCATCTCATTCATTCATATCAAGGGGGTTTGTGGACAAGTTTAAGTTGCCAACTGTAGCTCTTAAGTCACCTATGTTAGTGAGTTCCCAGGAGCAGAGTATATGGCTAGTCGGGGATGTTATCAGTTGCCAATAACCATAGGTAGACATCTTTTCCCCACCGACCTTATTGTCCTAGAGTCACAAAGATTGGACGTGATCCTAGGCATGGATTGGCTATCAAAGTTTGAGGGAAACATCACTTGCACTAGTAAATCAATTCTTCTCACCACCCCAGAGGGAAAAAGGATCAAGTATGTGTCTAGGCATGCACCGAGGGGGACTCGGGTAAATTACCTATCTGGAGTTGTTCGGGAGGAAGTATGATACGTCTCCAACGTATCTAATTTTCCAAACACTTTTGCCCTTGTTTTGGACTCTAACTTGCATGATTTGAATGAAACTAACCCGGACTGACGATGTTTTCAGCAGAACTGCCATGATGTTGTTTTATGTGTAGAAAACAAAAGTTCTCGGAATGTCCTGAAAATCCTCGGAGGCACTTTTTGCAAAATATAAAAAATACTGGAGAAAGAATCAAGACCAGGGGCCCACACCCTATCTACGAGGGTGGGGGTGCGCCCACCCCCCCTGGGCGTGCCCCCTGTCTTGTGGGCCCCCTGAGGCTCTGCCGACCTCAACTCCAACTCCATATATTCCGTCTCGCAGAGAAAAAAATTAGAGAGAAAGTTTCATCGCATTTTACGATACGGAGCCGCTGCCAAGCAGTAATCTCTCTCCGGAGGGCTGATCTGGAGTCCGTTCGGGGCTCCGGAGAGGGGGACTCGTCGCCGTCGTCGTCATCAACCATACTCCATCACCAATTTCATGATGCTCACTGCCGTGCGTGAGTAATTCCATCGTAGGCTTGCTGGAAGGTGATGGGTTGGATGAGATTTACCATGTAATCAAGTTAGTTTTGTTAGGGTTTGATCCCTAGTATCCACTATGTTCTGAGATTGATGTTGCTATGACTTTGCTATGCTTAATGCTTGTCACTAGGGCCCGAGTGTCATGATTTCAGATCTGAACCTATTATGTTTTCATGAATATATGTGTGTTCTTGATCCTATATTGCAAGTCTATAGTCACCTATTATGTGTTATGATCCGACAACCCCGAAGTGACAATAATCGGGATACTTCTCGGTGATGACCGTAGTTTGAGGAGTTCATGTATTCACTATGTGCTAATGCTTTGTTCCGGTTCTCTATTAAAAGGAGGCCTTAATATCCCTTAGTTTCCGCTAGGACCTCGCTGCCACGGGAGGGTAGGACAAAATATGTCATGCAAGTTCTTTTCCATAAGCACGTATGACTATATACGGAATACATGCCTACATTACATTGATGAATTGGAGCTAGTTCTGTGTCACCCTATGTTATAGCTATTACATGAGGAATCGCATCTGACATAATTATCCATCACTGATCCATTGCCTACGAGCTTTTCACATCTTGTGCTTCGCTTATTTACTTTTCTGTTGTTACTGTTACAATTACTGCAAAACCCAAAAACATTACTTCTGCCACTATTATCTTTATTATCATATTACTTTGCTACTAAATACTTTGCTGCAGATACTAAGTTATCCAGGTGTGGTTGAATTGACAACTCAACTGCTAATACTCAAGAATATTCTTTGGCTCCCCTTGTGTCGAATCAAGAAATTTGGGTTGAATACTTTACCCTCGAAAGTTGTCGCGATCCCCTACACTTGTGGGTTATCAAAGTACCGGTGGTGAAGGATTATCCCGATGTATTTCCGGAGGAGTTACCAGGCATGCCACCAGATCGAGATATTGAGTTTTTAATCGAGTTGTTGCCAGGCACCGGACCGATATCCAAGAGACCGTATCGGATGCCCGCAAATGATCTGGAGGAAATTAAGAAGCAGATTAAGGAGTTACTGGAGAAAGGTTATATTCGACCAAGCTCATCACCTTGGGGAGCCCCAGTGCTTCTAGTTGAGAAGAAGGATGGATCTTTAAGGATGGTTGTTGATTATCATGCGCTGAATGAGGTGACGATCAAGAACAAATACCCTCTTCTGATGATCAATGATTTGTTTGACAAGCTGCAAGGAGCTAAGGTTTTCTCCTAGATTGATCTTCGATCAGGTTATCACCAACTAAAGATCCGAGAGCGGGATATACCTAAGACAGCTTTTACCACGAGGTATGGGCTATATGAGTATACAGTTATGTCATTTGGTTTGACTAATGACCCTACCTATTTTATGAGTATGATGAACAAGGTGTTCATGGAGTTTTTCGACAAGTTCGTCGTGGTGTTCATTGAAGATATATTGGTCTACTCGAAGAATGAAGAAGAACATAAGGAACATTTGTGATTGGTTCTTGAGAAGCTCAGGGAACATCAGTTGTATGCCAAGTTCAGCAAATGTGAGTTTTGGCTGAAGGAAGTTGGATTTCTTGGACATGTTATCTCAGGAGAAGGAATAGCAGTAGACCCTACCAAGGTTGCATCTGTCACTGAGTGGTTGGCACCCACCTCAGGTGCAGAGATCCAAAGTTTATTTGGACTCACAGGTTATTATCGGAGATTTATTGAGAATTTTTCCAAGATTGCGAAGCCCATGACGGAGTTATTGAAGAAAGACACCAAGTTTAAATGGACTGAGGATTGTGAGGCCAGTTTTCAGGAGTTGAAGAAAGTTTTGGTTACAGCCCCAGTGCTGATTCTCTCGGATATATGCAAGAATTTCCAAGTTTATTGGGACGCTTCACGTCAAGGACTTGGAGGCGTTCTTATGCAAGACGGAAGAGTGGTTTCATATGCCTCACGACAGCTTCGACCTCTTGAGTTGAATTATGCCACGCATGATTTGGAGTTAGCAGCCGTAGTGCATGCGCTAAAGACATGGAGACATTTTCTTATCGATAACCGTTGTGATGTTTACACAGATCATATGAGTTTGAAGTACATCTTCATGCAGAAGGAGTTGAACCTCGGGCAAAGGAGATGGTTGGAGCTCATAAAGGATTTTGATATGAGATTGCATTATCATCCAGGAAAGGCCAATGTTCTAGCAGATGCGTTGAGCCGCAAGAATTATGCTAACACGCTCATAACCGGATGATTACCTCAAGAGTTAGCTGATGATCTCCGAGTACTTTGCTTGGAGATAGTTCCAAGAGGCTATGTTTCAGCATTGGAAATTCAGTCCACTTTGCTGGGAAAGATTCGAGAAGCCCAGAAGATGGACAAGGAGATTGCAGAGAATAAAGGAAAGGATGAGTAAAGGAAAGGCTAAAGGTTTTCATGAGGATGAGCACGAAACTTTATGGTTTGAGGATCGTATCTATGTGCCTAATGATCCTGAGATCAGGAAGTTAATTCTTCAGGAGGCCCATGATTCACCTTACTCGATTCACCCAGGCAACACCAAGATGTATATGGATTTGAAGGAGAGTTTCTGGTGGACAGGAATGAAGAAGGATATTGCCGAGTATGTAGCAGTATGCGACGTATGTCAGAGAGTTAAGGCAGAGCATCAGAAACCAGCAGGGTTACTTCAGCCTTGGCCGATACCCGAATGGAAGTGGGATAAACTTGGCATGGATTTTATCACCGGATTACCCAGGACTCGTTCAGGCTATGACTCTATATGGGTTGTAGTTGATCGCTTGATGAAGGTAGCCCATTTCATCCCTGTGAAGACAACTTATACGAGTGCTAAGTTGGCAAAGACATACATGACCAGGATCATATGTCTGCATGGTGTTCCGAGGACCATTGTATGAGATAGAGGAACACAGTTTACTTCAAAGTTTTGGAATCAGTTGCATAAAACTTGGGTACCATGCTAGAGTTCAGTACAGCCTTTCATCCGCAGACAGATGGACAGACCGAGGGAGTCAATCAAATTTTGGAGGACATGTTGAGAGCTTGTGCACTAGATTATGGATCTAGTTGGGATGATAATTTACCCTATGCAGAGTTCTCATATAACAACAGTTATCAAACTAGTTTGAAGATGGCCCCTTTCGAAGCCTTGTACAGAAGGAGGTGCAAGACACCATTATCATGGGATTAAGTTGGAGATCGATAGTTGTTCAAACCAGACTTAATCATAGATTCTGAGGAGAAGGTGAAGTTGATTCGGGATAGACTCAAGATAGCCCAGTCCAGGCAGAAGAGCTATGTCGATACTAAACGCAAGGAGGTAGCCTATGAAGTCGGATACAGAGCATATCTTCGTGCGTCCCCACTTCAAGGAGTTAAGCATTTTGGAGTCATAGGGAAGATAGAACCATGATTTGTGGGACCATACAGAGTTTTGGAACGTATGGGAGAAGTTGCTTACAAATTGGAATTACCCAAAGGTTTGTCGGGAGTTCATGATGTGTTTCACGTTTCCCGGTCGAAGAAGTGCCATGCAAAGATGGCTGACATTCCTTTGAGAGATACAGTGCCACTGGAAGCGATTTGGCTGGATAGTGATTTGACATATGAGGAGAAACCCGTTAAGATTCTCGAGTTTTCCAACCGAGTTACTCACGGCAAAGTCACCAAGTTTTGCAAAGTTTAGTGGAGCCACCATACCGAGGAGGAAGCCACCTGGGAGCGAGAAGAAGACCACAGACCACCCACACCTTTTTGCTGACCAACCTGAATCTCGAGGGCGAGATTCATCTTAAGGGGGGTAGGTTTGTAACATCCCAATTTTCAATTTGGATGTTATTCATAGATCATTCATATGCATCCATGATTTATTGCATTTTGTTGTTGAGTTTTGCTTGCATTTTGATCCAAAAGGCCTTAAGCAACTCAAGGACCAATTTGAGAGAGTTGGAGGTTTCACAAAAATCCAATTTTGATTTATCAAAATTAGGTAATTGGATCAAATTGTTTTTCAAAATTCTTTTTCTAAATATTTTAAAATAATGAGAGAAGATAATATGGCTTCTTCAAATCAGTAGAAAAATATTGTGAATTGAATTTTGAATTTTTGAGAGTTTATTTGATTTTATTCGCTAGTTTATTTATTTATTAGCGGAGTAATTAGTACTGTAATGTTCGCTTTTAGTTTAGGCATTTAGGTCCAGAAAAATGTTCACGAGGTCACTAATAAGGACATATAGCTACGTTAATTTTTCTGGAATTTTTAGGATTATATTATATTTATTTCGAGTATCTCTGGAAAAATTGTTTAAAAAAAGTTCCGAACTGGGCCGGCCCAGCTCAGCGCCAGGCCTCGGCCCAGCTCCACCCTCGCGCGCGGCCGGCTCGGGAGGAGTCTCGAGCGCCGCCGCGGAGAACACTGGCTCGGACTCCAATGCCGTCGCCGCCCCTTCTCCAAGTCGGCCTCGCCCCACCCCCTCTTTATAAGCCGCCGCCCAACCCCCCCCCCCTCC
>NC_041393.1:37104079-37152141 GCF_002162155.2 Triticum dicoccoides
CACCGCTGAAGCCGCTGTCGCCGCCGCCTGTTGCCGCCGCTGCCGAAGTCGCCGGGAGCCGCCGCCGCTTCCGCCTCGCCAAGAGCTGCCGCCGACACCGCCTCGCCCGCAAGGTGCCACTGCCGTCATTGAGCTCGCCGCCGCCACCGTTAACCGGTATAAACCGACCGAACCGCCCGGTTTTTCACGGTTTTTATTCTTGTTAGATCGGTTTATTTTTATTAGTTCGTTTACTTAGCGAATGTTCACTCGTTTAGATCTGTCAACGAACGTTTTCATTCGGTAGTCTCTATTAGCGGACGTTCGTCCGATAGATTTTTCTTTTTCTATTTATTTTCAGCCAGGGACCTATCAGCAATTATTTTCTTCGCAGATTAGCCCCTGATCTTTAAACCCTTGTAAATTTTAGCTCGTTTGTCCAAATTAGACAAAACCAACGCCTAAATCTTCAGAGCGATCTCATCTATCCAGTAAACAAACTTGAACATGATTTTGACAATTTAAAATTTTGAGTTTAGTTCAGATTAGTGTTTGATCTTGTTTTGTTTGTACCTTGAGTTTCGTAGCTCCGTTTGAGTTGATTCTTTTTGCAAATCATAGCTAATCACATGTACCTACTGTTAAGATCTAATCCACATAAATATAATGCTGTTAAATTTTGTTTTTTGTTTAGATTAATTATTTTCTTGTTTCGAGATTTATTCTCGATTTCTCTTTGCATCGTTTACTTGATTGCTTATGTATGCTATTGTTTGTCTATGGTAGATTTTCCGGAGTGCGAAGCTTGTTACTACAAATCTCTAGAGTTTTCCGATCGTCAGCAAGGCAATTTACACTTTGATCATACTTTTCTATACCCAGTTTTTACTATGCATTAGTTTTACCCCTCAAATAATTTCATGAGTAGGATTGGGAACATGTGGTTTGGTTGTAGTACTTGAGGTAAGAACCTATTACCTTTGATCACCCCGGGAATATACGTTATGCTTATATATTGCTTAGCGATGCTCGTAGACGGGGATTGGATCATGATGTACATGGAAGTTGTGAGAGATACTAATTTTGGACAACATTAAGGTGGCAACTTTAATACACATCTGGGTGGATTGGTTGGGGTACCTGGAGAAACTAGTGCTTGCCCATGGGAATCCCGGAGTACCCGTGTGATTTTCCCTCGGTTCGCCACCCAGGCTCAAAGGGATCATATGATATTTCATGCCTAGAAACTTTCGTGTGCAGCCATAAGCTATTATGGGCTCTGGCATAGTTGAGTAAGTTACGTGAGCTCTTGAAGAGGTAGACTAGCAGATGTAGGGAAAGTAGGTGTATCGGTCTAGACAGAGTAGAGAGCTCGATCTTTCGATCATGGATGCAGTCAAGTCTTGTGGGGAAAAGTGCGCAACCTCTGCAGAGTGTATAAACTAATCATGGTGAGCCGTGTCCCCGGTTATGGACATTTTGAGTATCTAGAAGTGGATATTATTGTTGATCTCATCACTCTTTAATTAACGAGTTGGGTTTAATGATGATACTTGGTTAATGTTGGGATTTGAGTTGGAGGAACCTTCTCAAATATTGGTATAAACTTTGTAGTAAATAAAATTTATTCATATGTTGTAGGAAAAAATTAACTTTAAGAAAAACGTTAAACTTAGAGCCTCCACCAGCCAAATATGCATGTAGATATAGTTTCTTGCATTCATTTGCTATACAGTGTAACTCTGCCAGCATATTCCATGTGCTGACCTACACGGCTGCAACGTCTCATGTTGCAGACTTTACCGACGAAGAATAAGGTGCGATAGGTCATTGTCATGCACTTAGCTATGCCGTTGGAGTTGATGGACTCATTTATCTTCGAAGATTCCGCGGTTATTTTGCTCAGATGGCCTTCAGCCATATTATTTGTGTAATAAATACTCTTTACGAGGACCTCGATGTAATAAGTGTGTGATTGAACTCTGTTATAATTCCTCGAGTATTGTGTGTGTCAGCATACCGATCCAGGGATGACACTTAAGCACAAAGACTTCGGTCCATTGGGATCGTGGTCACTACAAAAAGTGTGTATACTTAGACAGTCTTTCTCACATTTGATCAATAAAAGGCAAGGGGTAATGATCTTTTCTAGTAGCTCGGTTTAATTTTCTAAAATCGATTATCATCCTATAATGAGTTACAATTCTTTCAGGAATAAGCTCATTTTTATCATTAGGAACAACGGTAATGCCTGCTTTCTTAGGGACACAATGAACAGGACTTACTCATCTACTATCAGCTATGGGATAGATTATACCTGCTTCCAAAAGTTTTAGTATTTCAGTTCTTACCACCTCCTTCATCTTAGGATTTAATTGTCGTTGATCGTCGACAACTTGTTTAGCATTAGGCTCCATATTAATCTTGCGTTGACATAGAGTGGGACTAATGCCCTTAAGATCATCAAGAGTATATCCAATAGCGTCTCAGTGCTTTCTCGGAGTTTTAAGTAACCTCTTTTCTTCATGCTCTGTAAGGTTAGCACTAATAATAACATGATATATCTTCTTTTCATCAAGATAAGCATACTTCAAAGTATCACACAATTGTTTCAACTCAAACACAGTATCACCTTTAGGTGGAGGAGAACCTCCAAGGGTTTCAGCCGGCAAATTGTGTTTCAGGATAGGTGGTTGATCAAAGAATGCCTTATCTATTTCATTTATTTCATTCATGTGCATATCATTGTCATGGTCTAGCAAATATCGTTCTAGCGGATCAATAGGAGGTACGGCAATATAAGCAAGACCAATAATTTCATCTTTACTAGGCAATTCTTTGTCATGAGTTTGTCTATGAAACTTAGAGAAATTAAACTCATGAGATACATCACCAAAGTTAACACCGACATTTTATTTATTGCAGTCTACCTTAGCATTAATAGTGTTAAAGAAAGATCTACCAAATATAATGGGACAAAAATCATCTTGTGGGGTACCAAGGACTAGAAAATCAGTAGGGTATTTTTCCACACAAGACTTCAACATCTCTAACAATCCCAAGTGGTGAGATAGTATCTTTATTAGCAAATTTAATAGTAACATCAATGTCCTCTATATCAACAGGTGCATTATCATTCATAACTACTTGATATAAGGTAAATGGAATAGCACTCGCACTAGCACTCAAATCACATAAGCCATGATAACAATGGTCTCCTATTTTAACTAAGACAACAGGCATGGAAACAACAAGCTTATTCTTATATTTAGTATTGGGGTTAGCAATTCTAGCAGCTTCACCATAGAAATAAATAACATGCCCATCAATATTATCGACCAAGAGATCTTTCACCATAGCAACATTAGGTTCAACTTTAATTTGTTTAGAGGGTCTAGGTGTTCTAACATAACTTTTATTAACCACAGTTGAAACTTTAGCATGTTCTTTTATCCTAACAGGAAAAATGTGGTTTCTCAATATAAGCAGTGGGCACAACTGGGTCAACATTGTAAATAATAGTTTTATCTTTTACTCTATCCGGTTCCTTAATCTTGTCCTTAATAGGGGGGGTGATATTTAAACCACTTCTCCTTAGGGAGATCAACATGAGTAGCAAAAGATTCACAAAAGGAAGTTACTATCTTAGAGTCAAATCCATATTTAGTGTTAAACTTATGAAAAGTATCAGTATCCATAAAAGACTTAACACAATCAAACTCAAGTTTTATACCTGACTCTTTACCTTTGTCGAGTCCCCAATTTTCAGAGTTGCGTTTAATCTTTTCTAGAAGATCCCTCATACGTCGCCAACGTATATATAATTTACAAAGTATTCATGTTGTTATATTATCTTTCTTGGATGTTTTACAATCATTTTATATCAACTTTATATCCTTTTTTGGGACTAACCTATTGACATAGTGCCCAGTGCCAGTTGCTGTTTTTTGCTTGTTTTTTACATCACAGAAAATCAATACCAAACGGAGTCCAAACGCAGCGAAACTTTTTGGAGATTTTTTTGGACCAGAAGACATCCAGTGGGCCAAAGAAGTACTAGAGGGGTGCCCCGAGGGGGGCACAACCCACCTGGGTGCGCCTGGGGGCCCAGGCGCGCCTTGGTGGGTTGTGCCCACCTCGGTGGCCTCCTACACCGGCTCTTCGCCCTATAAATTCCCAAGTATTCCAAAAACCCCGAAGATAACCCTAGATCAGAAGTTATGCCATCGCAAGCCTTTGTAGCCACGAAAAACTAATCTAGACCCCATTCTGGCACTCCTCCGGATGGGGAAATCTTCATCGGTGGCCATCTTCATCATCCCGGCGGCCACCATGATGAGGAGGGAGTAGTCCACCCTTGGAGCTGAGGGTTTGTACTAGTAGCTATGTGTTTAATCTCTCTCTCTCTCTCTCTCTCTCTCTCTCTCTCTCTCTCTCGTGTTCTTGAGATGGCACGATCTTGATGTATCGTGGGCTTTGTTAATGTAGTTGGATCATATGGTGTTTTCCCCTCTCTATCTTGTTGTGATGAATTGAGTTTTTTTTCCTTTGAGATTTCATTGTTATCGGATTGAATACTTTTATGGATCTGAGAGCACTTGATATATGTCTTGCATATGAATACCCGTGGTGACAATGGGTTATTATATTGATTCACTTGAGATATGTTTTGACACTCAACTCGCGGATTCCCGAGGTGACATTGGGGTAATCTATGCATAGGGGTTGATGCACGTTCTCGTCTTTTGTTTCTCCGGTAGAAATCTTGGGGCACTCTTTGAGGTTCTTTGTGTTGGATTGAGTATTATGAATCTGAATTTGCTTTGGTGTTATTCAAGTACGAACTCTTGATAGATCGATCGGAAAGGATAACTTGGTGTTATTTTAGTATGAACTCTTGATAGATCGGTCGGAAAGAATAACTTGGTGTTATTTTAGTACGAACTCTTGGATAGATCGATCGGAAAGAATAGCTACAAAAAAGTTATTCTTATGTTCTCTGCTAGATAAAAACTTTGGAGTGATTCTTCATCGCACTTTGAGGGATGGTTATATGATCCAATTAGATTAGCATTGTTGAGAGATTGCACTAGCAAAAGTACGGACCCTAAGCCTCATTTTCAAGCATTGCAATACCATTTGTGCTCTGTTTTATCAATTGCTACCTTGATGTTTTTTATTGTTCCTATTACAAGAATCAATACTATCCATATTACACTTGTATCACCATCTCTTCGCCGAACTAGTGCACCTATACAAATTAACACTGTATTTGGTGTGTTGGGGACACAAGAGACTCACTGTTATTTGGTTGCAGTGTCATTTGAGAGAGACCATCTTCATCCTATGCCTCCCACGAATTGATAAATCTTAGGTCATCCACTTGAGGGAAAATTGCTACTGTCCTACAAAACTCTGCGCTTGGAGGCCCAACATGAGTACAAGAATAAAGTTGCATAGTAGACATCAATCCCATCTAAATTCAATAGTTTTCTTCATAAAGGAACCAATGGAAGAAGAATCGAGCATGGTTCAATCGTTATGGGAAAGCCGAGCATAAAAATTCCGTAAGATAATTTCCCTTGAGAGCTCATGATTGGGGCATGTGTACATCATGTACTTAAACCTCCCCCAAGCTTGAGCGATACTTTCTCCTTCACAAGGCCAAAATTATATATATAATTCCAATCACGATGAACCAGATGCATATATAGGATAAAACTTTTGATGAAATTCCAATCTCAATCGATTTGAATCCCATGTTCCAATATCATCACATAGTCTATACCATGTCAATGCCTTTTCCCCAAAATATAAAGGTAAAACCTTCTTCTTAACTTCATCTCCGGATATACCTGCAAGCTTAAATAATCCACAAACTTCATCGGCATAGATTAGGTGCATATCGGGATGTATTGTTCCATCTCCTGCATGAGGATTAGCTAGCAGTTTCTCTATCATACCCAAAGGGATCTCATAATAAATATTTTCAATAGGTGCATTAGGTTGAGGAGAAACTCTTTGTGCTTCCGGTTGAGGTGAAGAGACCCCGAACAAACCACTCAAAGGATTGTTTTCCATAGTAGCAAGTGACAGTAAATTTCAGCACGTAATATAAATGTTTCCTTACCAAATTCCACTCACCAAAAGCGCTTCACTCCCCAGCAACGGCGCCAGAAAAGAGCCTTGAATACCCACAAGTACAGGGGATCAATCATAGACCTTTCGATAAGTAAGTGTGTCGAAGCCAACGAGGAGCGGAAGGAAATCACAAGCGGTTTTCAGCAAGGTAATGTCTGCAGGCATTGAAATTGTCGGTAACAGATAGTTTGATAACAAGATAATTTGTAACAAGCAACAAGTAGCAATAGTATAAATAGGTGTAGCAAGTTAGCCCAATCCTTTTGTAGCAAAGCACGGGTCGAAACTTTCTCTTATAGAAAGTAAAACGTTCTTGTGGACACACGGGAATTTCATCTAGTCACTTCCATCATGTTAGTTTGATTCGCGTTCGCTAGTTTGATAATTTGATATGTGGGTGGACCGGTGCTTGGGTGATGTTCTTACTTGAATAAGCCTCTCACTTATGATTACCCCCTCCCGCAATCATCCACAACTACGAAAGAATAATTAAGATAAATCTAACCATAGCATGAAACGTATGGATCCAAATCAGCCCCTTACGGAATAACGCATAAACTAGAGTTTAAGCTTATGTCACTCTAGCAACCCATCATCTAATAACTACTCCACAATGCATTCCCTTAGGACCAAGGATGGTGAAGTGTCATGTACTCGACGTTCACATAACACCATTAGGGGGATCACAACATACACATCATCAAAATATCGAACAAATACCAAATTCACATGATTACGTATGATAAGACTTCTTCCATGTCCTCAAGAACAAAAGCAACTATATCACAAATCATATTTATATTCAAGATCAAAGGGGTATTGAGTAGCATCATGGATCTGAACATATAATCTTCCACCAAATAAACCAACTAGCATTAACTACAAGGTGTAATCAACACTACTAGCAACCCACAGGTATCAACACTACTAGGGTTTAAGATGAGATGGTGCTGGTGAAGATGTTGATGAAGATTGGTCCTCCCATGATGAGAGGATCGTTGGTGATGACGACGGCTCCGATTTCCCCCTCCCGGGGGGAAGTTTCCCCGACAGAATCGCTCGCCGGAGAGCAAAAGTGCTCCTGCCCAGGTTCTGCCTTAAGACGGCGGCGCTTCGTCCCGAAAGCTCTCCCTTTTTTCTAGGTCAAATGGGGTTATATACCAGAAGATGGGCCCTGGAGACCTGCTAGGATCACCACAAGCTCGGGGGCGTGCCTAGGGGGTAGGGCGCGCCTCCCAGGCTTGTGGCTTCCTGGTGGTCCCCCTCTGGTATTTCTTTCGCCAATAATTTTAATATATTCCAAAATAATTCTCCGTCAATTTTCAGCTCATTTGGAGATGTTTAGAAAAGTTGCCTCCGATATAGCCCTTTCAGGTACAGAATTCCAGCTGCCCGCAATCTCCCTCTTCATATAATTCTTGCAAAATAAGATAGAAAAGGCATAAGAATTGTATTATAAAGTGAAATAACAGTCCGTAATGCAATAAATATCAACATGAAAACATGATGCAAAATGGACGTATCAAGTTGCTGATGAACCCATGTCAATGCATATTACAATGGATAACTGCAGCAAAAAATTATACACTTTCGTACCACATGTGAGTGCACGAATCTTCATGTGAGGACCACTGGCTACAAATCTACCGGTATGTACCAGAACCGCTAAAAATTGCACTTTCCTTTTTGATAAAGACACAACCTTGGACGTGCCATCGATTTGGCCCGATCTTTTACAATGAAATAACCTCCAAGATCCACCAATAAAAAATACTCCCAATTACATGAGCGGTAGGCGTAACCCGAAGCTAGGGTAACAACAACCAACAAACAATCTCTCAACACACGAGGAACCTCTTGCCGTAGTAGACGTAACTAGCATGCAAACCCGTCGATGACGATGAACCTCAAGCCAAGTCCAGGAAAAAAACTAAATAAAATCTTTGAGATCACAAACATGGAGCGTTTCATTGCCTCCAGGAAATGACAATTGGGTAACCTAAAAGACCATGAAACATGGCATGCAGGTGAAAATTTCACCTTACAAAGGGGAAGACGAAGAGACAATTTTATGTTGCATCATGGTGGACAATGGCAATATGGCAGCAACGACGCAGTTTGCCTCTGTGACATCATTTTTTTCGAGAAAACTTACAATCTATTCATCAATTATCAAGATAGTACAAAGAACACCGGAAGTAAGAATTAAATCCAGATGCGTAGACCACCTAGCGACGACTACAAACACTGGAGCGAGCCGAAGGCGCACTGCCGTCATTCCCCCTCCCTCATTGGAGCCGGACAAACATTGTTGTAGTAGATAGTCGGAAAGTCATCATGCTAAGACCCCATAGGATCAGCGCACCAAAACAGCAACCGCCGCCGAAGAAGAGAAACCTAGATCGGAAAGATCGAACCTGTAGACATATAGACGAACGAAGACCAGATCCAAGTGAATCCACCAAAGACAAACGCCGACCGGATCCCACGAGATGATTACAACCAGAATTTGTTGCACTCATGTACCACCTCCTCCTTCACTCTACTCAAACGCTCCTTCCCCTAAGGCCTTGTACAATGGAGGTGCTTAGGGAAGGTGCTATTAAAAATAAACCAGGCTTTTTTTAAGCACCGATGCTTATTTATACATGATAGACGCTTAACTAAGCGTCTCTCCTGTAGAAATAGGCACCGATGCTTTAAAAAAATGGTTTATTTTTCTAAGCATCTCTCTAAGCACCTTCCATTGTACAAGGCCTAAGAGCAAGTACAATAAGCTTATATAAGCAGGCTATAAATGTTAAAATATTTTTTGCTGGCATGGAGAGGGGAGAAGAGGAGAGAGACGATGAGCCAACTACGGAATAAGAGTCAGCTGCAGCACGTGCTCCTAGGCACTACGTGAAAGCGGGAGGTGGGTCATGTATTGTTAAAGTAGCATATCATTATATCTAACTATTGTACTTCCTCCGTTCCTAAATATAAGTCTTTTTAGACATTCAAATGAACTATAACATACGGATGTATGTAGACATATTTTAGAGTGTAGATTCACTCATTTTGCTCTGTATGTAGTCACTTGTTGAAATCTCTAAAAAGACTTATATTTAGAAACAGAGGAAGTACTTGCCGGCTATAGATGACACGGCAACATCATATAGCCATCTTACGCTACATATATCCTGAAGCACATGAAAAGGAAGGGCATTTCCAACCTGCGTGTACGATGCACAACTAGAACTTGAAACAAACAGTTGGAATAGAAAGCTCCCAATCATATGCACATATGGCGTATCCATGGCAAATTGCAAAATGTGCACACACGCATATCCTTAAAAAATTGCAAATGTATAATAATTTTGTAATCAGTTCTAGTACTTAGGGGAGAAACCAGAATAGAAACATAAATGTGTCTACATTCTAGTGCCCTGGTGCCTATCAGCTACTACACTAAAAATACAGCATCCAACATCTTCAAATTACATAAATCCTGTCTAACTCCGTTCCGCCGTATTGTTGAGCCCTCCAGTTCCATCAAAGTGTAATTCTGCAGAGCTGGACACTATAGCCGATCCTTGTTGAACTTGAAAAGGCATAAGTGTGTATTCTCCAAGAATTTGAGGCATAACCACTGTCGATGAACCTCCAGATGGTATTGTAGCTGTCACAGATGGATTTATGTTGCTAGTGGTAATAGCCAAGTCAAATGTTCTCTGCTCCAAATAAAGTCATAAAAATGACATGGATGCTTAGGTGTTTGCTACAAATAAAAAGATGAGAAACAAATATACCTGAGATGTGATGCTACTAGCTGGGCCATCCAAACAAAGAGGTTGCTGACTCTGTTTCAGATTGCAAAACTGTTAGCTTAGAAAATACATGAAAATATATTATTGAACAACTGAGAACAAGATTAGATACCGAATGTTCCATAACATGTTGTTCTAGAATATCATCCACTGATGATTTTCTATTTTTACGGGGCCTTTTCTTGTTCAAATTTGTGGAGGAAGCCTGAAATAAATGCAAAATTAGCGAGTTTTTATAAAAAGTAGCTTACGAACAAACGTAATATATGCAACAATACCTTTTGTTCAGCTTCCTTCTTCTTTTCGCTTGCTTGACAAATAAGCTTATCAAGCATAGATTCTTTTCTCAGTGAAGGAGGACATCCAGCACACCTGACAGCTATTGGACTTGGTATATTTTTACTTGTTGTCTTTCCATTCGAATGTGCATCTTCCCGTGTAGCAACATGTTCCTTACCATTTTCAGAACTTGAGTTGCTAGAGAATCGAATTTTCAGGGTGCGAAGCTCTTCAATCAAAGCATTGCATGAATCATCTGACATGGAGCCGATCTCTGCAACTGGGTAGAAAGAATTGCACAATCTATCAAAACGTTCTGCAGCAGGAGTGTCTTCCATGCCGCCATATGTGCATCTGATAAAGTTGTGCTTTCTGTTCACATTTTTTTTCGACCGATCAAGGACGTATTGTGGAGGAACCTCCTTGATTTTCTTGTGAGTGAGCACACATAACACATGCCTACAGAGAATACCAGTGAATTCAAAGCGGCGACATGAACACTTAACTTCAAACTCTTCCTCACTGAAGTATACATGGTGCACAATATCTTTTCTCCATCCTTTATCTTCGTCAATCAGCACATCCTCGGTGATTTCATACGTTTCTATCGCCCCCTCCTTTTGCATCAACTTCCGATCACAGTACATAGTTTGTGTTAGCTCTTCTTGAAATTCTTTGAACTTCGAATTTGTATAGGCTGATTGAAATTGCTTCTCGATGTCAAAGTGTGTGACACGAGGTATGGTTGAACTCTTGTTTACTCGTATTTCAGCCGGGTCATTCAGCTCAAGCCTTCGCTTGACACGGAAGTCTAACTTTTTGTTGCATCTGAACCGCCGAGGTTTAAGTGGACTTAATGCATGATTATGATCCAAAATGACCGTCGAAAGATGAAACCTCCCATCAGGAGCACGGGTAATATTGATTTTAGCTTTACATCCTGTCCCGACTGTTCGACTTGGCTTCAACATATTTCCTGAATTGGACTGAGCCTTACCATAGCGAGAGCAGGAAAACGTAAGGTACTTCAGTTGTCCATTATCATCACGGTTTGAGCTCCTTCTCGTCACACCAAAGCCTTTTGCTTTAGCATATGTGTTGTAGTACTCTCTCACCTCAGTCTCGGTACCAAAGGACATCCCCACTTCAGGTTCTCTGAGTAATCCATCTGGGTGAGCTTCAGCACGGTCATGTGCAAGCTCCACATTGCTTTCCCTTTGTTGCTTAATGCCGTCGTCATCGCTTGAAATAGACATGTCACTTGATTCTTGAACGCCACCGATCCCATCATCCATTCCTATAAATCATGAAAAAAAAATCATTCTCATTCAAAGGCAATATAACATATTGACCTAAATGCTGGCAATCTAACCATGAACTTATGAACTTCCTGCTGGACTTAATGAGATGAACAAATCAGTAAATGGTGCTCCGGATGCACTACAACATTTACACGCAAAGGCATTGATGATCTGGTCAAGAAAAGCTAGATGAAAGATGCAAAAGTTGAGCAAGAACTTTGCCTGATCAGATAAGTAACAACCCCACTTACAGCCAACGCAAGAGCACAGCCATTACAGATTACAGAGAGCCAGACCTGACTTGGCACAAACCAAACAAACACAACCTATTGTATTGACCTGATCAAAATTAGCTAGACGGAAGATGCCAGAATTGAAAAGGAACCTCGCCTCCTGGCTCCCCGTCCTCGAGCTGGGTCAGGCACACCGGCACGCACTCCACCCCCAAGTTGTCTTCTGCTTCGACGGCGCCCCGCGGTGATACTGTGATGGGCGGCGCCCCGCGGTGATACTGTGATGGGCGGCGACCACAGCGGTTTAGGCGGTGAGACTGTTTTTCTGCCGCAGAAATCTACTTCAGCAATTAGGGCAAGCGAAAGCAGGAGGCGGCGATCTGGGGAAAACGAGCTGCATTTCTGGGTCTTTTTTTTTTTTTTGCGAAGAGCCTTTCTGGTTTTCTTTCCCTGCGTAAATAGCGGCACTTTATCTTTTCCATTTTCCCCCCTTTTATCGTTCACCGGCGTGACCCAATCATTTGTTAAAAAATACTCCGGAGTATGTGTCCAAGGCATGAATTTCATAGGAGAAATTAACAAATTGCCAGAGAAAGAAAAACTAAATAAGAGGCGAGATGGGGGTGGAGAGGGCAGGGCCGGGCGTTGGCGCACCTCGGGAACGACACCGTGCCGCCGCCGCCGCCGCCGCCAAAGAAGCGCACGCTAGCACTGGGGCAAGGCCGGCGCCGCCGCGGCTAGACGCGCGCGTTGGTGGCGCGGAAGATGGCGTCTCGCGGCGAGGCCGGCATTCCGTCGAGCAGGTGCCGCGCGTGGCGGGTGTGGGCGCGGTCGCGGCTGGCGGTCTTCCTACGCCGCCGCGTCGGGATGACCTCAACGGTGGTTGGAGAGGTCCAGCCTGGGTGGTGGAGACGAGAAGGCACGCCGGGCTGGAGCAGGGGGGGTGGGCCGCGGCGAGGAGCGGGAGCGAGAACGGAAGGGCAGAGCCGCAGAGGCAGAGGCACGGGGAGCATTTCGTTTTGCTACCTGTAGCTAGCACACAGCACAGTAGCCGCTGTGGAATGAAAGAAACAGAGCAAAACAGGGGAAGGCCGTGGAATCATCTCTCTTTTTCTTTGAATGGTGACCGTGAAATCATCTGATGAAGAGAAATTTGCTCTTCTGTTACTAGTACTACCACTTTATATGAATGTTACGGACGTAAAACGACCATCTATTCCTTAAAATTATACTCCCTTCGTTCCAAAATAAATGACTCAACTTTGTACTAAAGTTAGTATAAAGTTAGTATAAAGTTGAGTCATCTATTTTGAAACGGGGGGTATTTGAGAAGTAGTTTTGTTTAGGTGGTTGAAGGGTAGCTAGCACATTTTTTTTTCCTCAAAACTTTCCCTCGGACGCTCAGGCCCCGTTCGGCTCACGGGAAACTTGGAGGAAAAGTGTAGGAAAGTTGTTCCTCTGGAAAATTTGCCATCGCCATCGTTCAGGACAAAGGAATGTTGAACAGTGTTTTAGAGGAAAAGTTCCTGCAGCGTGCCGTTCCCTACTGATTTCACGGGATTGAAAAAAATCCACCCCAACCTCTTGTTTGGGCGGAAGCCCGAGGCAAGAAGGCAGAAGTGCAGTGTGAATATGAATAAAATATTGAGTGAGATGAGTTCTTTGAGGTGCAAACAGAAGTAAATCGCTGTTTTGCCGATTAAAAAATATAGCATGGCTGTAGAATGGATAGTTCTTTCCCGTACTCTCTCCCATCAACCCGCACACTCCTTCGTATTGATTGCTCTGACGTTCCCTCCATTCTGTAATTCCTATGTTTTACACCTACGTTCATCTGCCATTTCTCTATTTCTCTCCATCCCTATGTTTTAAATTCCTGTGAGCCGAACATGGCCTCAATTTTGTAGTCCAGATGGGCGGTCTGGGCAAAAAGCCGTGTCCTCTCACTCGCCCACAGCCTTCCCGCTACCCCGACCCCTATCCTCACCGCAGAATGAAAAGGCCCCGCCACAGCCCTGGATACAATCGCCAGCGCTGAAGACCTACCGGCGACCACAAATCCGACTAGGGGGAAACATCATCAGCGACACATCGTCACCGACAGCATTGCCACAAAAATGGGGATGACAAGGGGGAAACATCAGCGGCGGCATATCATCACTGGCAGTAGTCGACAGTCACTCCACCGCAACAATTGTACTGCCCTTGCCGAAGCTGGCTGGCAAAAGGGGTCATCAGTTGTCGGCCAAGGCGGCGGGCAACACGACTACGACAGGGAAGATAAAGAAGACTACGACCACCCCGACGGTTTCCTCTCAACCCGTCGTGGTGTCTGCGAGTTCTATGCGGCCTCTTGCAGCCATGCCACCACCACCACCTTCACCTTCGATGGCCAAGGGCGAGGTGGATTCAGCTAATACCACAAGCAGCAGCAACATGCCCGCAAGGTAAAAAAATCCTTTATTTTTTGGGATTTGCGCTTCTCAAAGTTATGCATGGTAAGGGACCTGCTAGAGATGCTTTGAAAGAGGCTTTCAACCGCCAAAACATGGGTGAATAAGGACATGGTGCCATTTTCAAGATCCAGAGGAATGCAATGAGTTTCATTAAAAAAAACTTCATGAATTCAACATAGCTACTCCATCCATCCCATAATTTAAGGCCTTTTATGGAACAGAGGGAGTATGATTTATTTTCACTTGTCCAACTTTTGTTTTCTATTGGCGTAGCCTGGCAAGGGGTTTCGGAACGAAAATCCACCCCCTCCCACAGAA
Organism: Triticum dicoccoides; assembly: GCF_002162155.2. NCBI lineage: Eukaryota > Viridiplantae > Streptophyta > Magnoliopsida > Poales > Poaceae > Triticum > Triticum dicoccoides. The sequence goes on from NC_041393.1 coordinate 37,118,596, forward strand.
CTAGTAAGCTTTGCTTTCAGGTCATTACAACCCGTATGTGCACGTCCAAGCAAAAAAACTGGGGACAGAATTACATGATAAGATCTACAGGCCACCAAGCAAAATGTTTTAACTGTTTATCATGATGCACTTGTACAGCACCGTGCTTGAAGGAGGCTTACAACACAAAGTATTAGTCTTGAGAGACGGAGAACAACATACAACATGTCACGTCAAAGTTTACAGGTCACAGAGATCTCCATCCAAAACTGAGCCGATCTCATTGCAGGTTTCGATATGCTAGCATAGGGCGGAGGGGCGTGCTATGATGGCTATGACTACGAGAAGGTGTCCTCCCTGTCCCCCTCGGCGACCTCACCCTCCTCAATGTTGCTGAACTCCAGGAAGTGCGTCGGCCTGTGGTCCTCATGGTAGAAGTCGCGGGGTGTGCCCAGCTTCATGCTGTACTTCATCAGCGGGTCGTGCTTGACTCCCATGAAGTTGTAGTTCCACGGAGCGTTGTCCGGAACCTGGTGGGAGACAAAGGTGAAGTGAGTATTCCGAACTCGAGTTGGCTCTAAAGAACAATTTGCAAATATTAATCCTGTCAAGATGAGTACACATACCATGTAGAATCCAAGGAAGCGGTCGCTGAGAAGCATCTGGACCTTCTCGTAGTGAGTTGGGAGGTACCCTTGTGGGTTGCTCCCGTTGTCCTTGTTGCCACGGGCCCACTCATAACCACTTGGTGTCAATTTGTATGCAGTCAACGAGCACGATCCTGGGGTGAAGCTGCAGGTCAAAATGATGCACTTCTCACCATCCCACTGCTTGTTGTTCTCCAAAATTTTAGCATGTGATGTCAAATCCTGCAAAGCACAGCAGAACAAACAGTTCAGTATATGAGACTCGCATATCATACCAAGGCACTACGCAATTGAAATGTGCAAGAAACAACAGAATACAGTTCAGCACTACAGAATGTGCCAAAAAACAACACAGAACCAACAATTCAGCACTGAAACTGTCACAGGCAAAAAAACGCTATTATAAAATGTGCAAGAATAATAAAAAGAACCAACAGCAATAAATTTTATGTACAGTGCATTGTGAGTTGGAAAGAATAAATTATGTATAACATGCATTTTAATATTCACATTCAGAATTCAAATGTCAAAAGGGAGACAATTAGCCGCTCATGGAAAGACATAAATCTGCTTGATCAGACATTATAGAATTGTGGACTGAAATTCAGCTACTTAGTTTAGATTTTGGATAAGAATCACAAGGTTAGGTTTGGAGATACAAATGGTAGGAGACAAACCTGAGGTGATAGCTGAGGAGCTTCATTCGGCTGGGTATGCATCCATCCCAATGGCTCCAAGTCAGCAAGGAACTCATGCTCTGGGAGATTCGATGGCAAAGTCACCATCTGGTGAGTTCCATGCTGTGGCGGAATGGATATGCATCTGATCTCCTTGACTTGGGGATTATCCTGTGGACTCAGCCCATACAGGAAACCTGCAACCTGTGTCCGTAGATCTGCTATGCATATGAACTTCTTCAATATATTCTTTGGCATGATGTAAGTATAGCCAGTCTCCTGTACACATAGTACAAGCAGTAAGTAACCATTGGGCAATTGTTATTTGGTGGTTTCATGGGTAAATCAAAGAAAAGGATTTGCAGTACTGACCTTTATATCATCCGAGTTAACATAAATGTGGTTGACACGGAGATACAGGTTTGTAGCAGAGATGGCCCTGACACGCCAATCTGTCTTCGATGCAAATGCTGCTTGCTCATACGGACTGGTCGTCGTGACGATGAGCTCATCTCCATGCACATTAACTGTCCTCGTTGTCTGTGCAGTTACCTGATTTGTCTCTCGGGACTGCAAATTCAAGCAAATCCAAGAATGAGGGAAACTGACACAATTACTATGCATACTAGACACAAAGGCTGGTATAGAAAGTTTTACCTGTTTCTCAATCTCAGCTATCTGTTGCCTCTGCTGTGACGGTGGAGCTATTTCAGCACCAAGTATTATATCACGAATCTCAGATTGCGTAAGTGCAGAAGTATTAACGTTGTTTTTCTTTGCATAATCGGAAAGAATGAGATCCCTGAGCGCACATTCGACCTTCAGCCACTGCTCGTCAGTCAAAGATGGCCAGATATGATGTGGTTCCGTAACAATCGTCTTGTCAGGCTTCAGCAACATCTTAGCCTTCTCATTATTGACATGCAATGCTCTTAATATAAGCACAAGACGAGAGAATGCGGTGTAGGACGAGATACTTTTCAGCCAGTCATCGTATATGTTATAAAGAACCATCTGCGGTTCTGTAGCCTTGAGAATAAGATCACCAAACTTCTCAATCTTCAAGCAAGCTTGGAATGGCAGCTGCAACTCACTACCCTTGATAACAATGTTAGGGAAATCAAGCAGATGGACTTCCAGTGGATCCAACATACCCTTCCTTGTCACAATAATTTGCTTTGGCTGCTCTTCTACAGGAAGAGACCGAACTAATGCAGCAACCTCCTCGGCAGTTTTCCACTTGGCCAGCTGCCCTAGACGCTTTTGTCCTGCCCATACACTTGTGTGGATGACCTGCAGATCATAATACATTTTCATCTAAGTCTTCCAAGTTGTGATGCTGCGCAGTTATGCAACGATTGCAACAAAGCTATAGAGGTATAAAAGCAAAAGAAAAGGAAAAAACCTTCAGAAATAGTTGCCCGGTTCTTGGATTGAAAATAAAGATAGCACCGTTGATGGGTTTGGTGGTCAGGTTACCCTCGAAAGTTTTGTGAATGGTAACTCGGTAGACATTCGTGTCATCCACAAACCATATGATTTGATTGCTGAATATCTCTCCATAGTTCTGTGAAGACAGATACGGCTCAGTGGGTTCAGATGAATACAACTGAAGTCCCTTTCTTATTCTCTCCCTCAGCACATACAGAGCAGGATTTGACTGTCAAAAGAGAAAATAAACAAGCATGTCATTTATTAAGTAAGACTATACTTTTACTACAACACAGATAATGCCATAGAACTAGATTTGTTACAGTTAGCATGGTTATTACCTTCATGATCTTGTTCATTGCTTGCTGGAGGAGGGGCTTTGACCCAGGGAACCAATTGCCAAAAGCAGAGTGCAAATTATAAGCTAGATCAAGTCCAATCATCACTCCTGCAATAAATATTAATCATCGACATTAAGCACAGAGGACTCAGACAAGGCAAGAAATTGAAAGTTGATGAATAATCAAAATCATACCAGTCGGAGAAGGGTAGATGGACATATTATCTGTCGTGTAGTCCATAAATTTTGCTCTTGTATAACGTTCTATGTCATGTGAATCATAGTCTCCCCATCGTAGTTGCACATCAATCCAGTACTTGTTACTCGCTTTCTGATCGAAGACATCCTTTGACTCGGAAACTAAGCTTGGTTTGGACATCTGCCACCTATGTGCAGCAAAAAGGAGGACATCTGCACATGAACTGTTCATCTTGTAACTCTTCCTGGGATGTATTGTCTCCTTCTGTACTGTCTCAATCTCCAGCGCATCCAACTCCTGATCCAGAACTTGGCAAAGATCCATAACAACACTTTCATGGACCTTCTGCCAAAGATGTGCACGGAAAATCTGAATCAGAGAGATCTTCAGGGTTGGAATTTTACCATGCATGAATATCCCTGTCAGATCTAGCTGAACCTGGAAACCAACATATACGTTTGCACGATTAATGGTTGGCGACCACCAGAGGGTAAATCTTCTGTTGGGGATTTGATTAAGCCCAGAACGCTGTGCATTTGTCAGCTTTTTGTACTTCATTGATTCCTCGAAACCTGAAGCCTTCTCCCAAAACAAACCCTCCCAAGTAGGGAAATATGTTCCTTTAAATAAGGTATGTTCCAGGATACCTTCCACACCACCAAGTGCTTGGATGACATCAGTTCTGTAGTTATTCAGATTCCACAGCTTTCCATCATGTCGCTGATGTGTCCACCAGAATGGGTTCTGTTTCAGCACTTGATACTGCTTAAAGTCTGTCCGCACCCTCCACCCCTTGTCGTAGGCCAAAGTGTGCCGGTCTTTTTGGAATAAAGTGTTGATACGGGGTATGCCTCTATCCCATGAATCTTCCAGATCTTCAAGTGTTAAGCGCCTATTCTGCGATTGTGCTTCCTGCCTCTTCAAAGCATACTCAGCCCAAACACGCTGAGAATCAATAAACTCGCTCTCCCATGGTTGGATGTAGCGATACAAGTTGGGGATAAGCTGGTCCTCTTCATGACTCATACCACTTCGAAAATGTGTCACACCAACATCTGTCTGTTTGCTATACCTAAGATCACTCTGTGGTATCAAAATGTGACCCATTGACAACATACCCAAACCTCCAATTTCCTTGGGCGTATAGAAGATAACTGGTGGAAACCTGCTGGGCATCTTTGAGTTCAGGCCAATCTTTATGCGAGTCTGAATCTTGTTTTCACATTTTACAAGCAGATCCAGTAGTTCCTGTGTATGAACAGTTGCTTCACGGAAATATGTCATGAGGCCAATGAGAGCAGTGTTCCACTTGTTGACTATCTTGGTAAATGTCGTTGATCCTGATGACATAAGGATTTGCCTGACACGGTTCTCAAACACCTTCATGTGTTCATCATCAACCCTCAAAAATGCAATAGCTGTCCTTTCTTTTGTCTGCTCATTCTGCAAGTTCCATACTCCATCTTTTGTGTTGCTGAATGCCTCCTGAGTCATACGTATCTTCGGCAGTATACGGACCTCAAACCCAGACATGCTAAAGAGCAGGTTTGGGTTATCCTTGCTGTATACAGAGACAAAGCCATTCTCCCATTCTAATGTAGTAATGCTCCTTGGCAGGCGATTCTTCATATCCCAAAATACACTTCTTCCCAGATTAACATCATGCTTCATGAGCCTCATTCTTGCATCTCTAGGCCAACATTTCTTGTTGTTGTAACCGACCATGTTCTCATTATTAGGATCAGGATGCTCTGTCAAGTAACGCTGAATCAAATCCCTTGCCTCTTCATGAGTGAACCTGAACATTATATGCACCTTATCGATATATCGAGAATACAGCCTGATGGGATGCCTTGTCTCAACTTTAGTGTCAGTATATGTAAGGAACTCATTTGGCATCTGAGGCGGCCCTGCAATCTCACTGGCTCGTGTTAAACCAAGAAGTAGGAGATCCAGCACCAGCCCATAGTACTGCACAATAAAAGATGCAAACTGAAGACCTCGAATAAGTCCATAAGAATTTGTGTGACTCATATCCTTGTAAGACAGCACAACATTATTCTTTGCAGTGACATAATCAGCAATGTTGTGGTCCAAGACCAACCGTAGAAGCCTGTTCAACAGAGTCAGATCAATTTTTTCAAAGAACTTCTCAAATTTTGTCTGCAGCATCACAACACACTGCCCATCACTAGTGTCCCATATGTCCTGCAAATTATTTATACCTTGGCACCACTTATAAACAAGTAGAGGAGGTGGTTCTGAATCAGCAGGCTTTACCCAATTTGGGAAGAGGTGGCGTTTGTCCCCTTCATACCACAAGTATTGGTCAAGGTATGCATCAGTAATTTTCTCAAGAGGCTCAATTTCATATACCGGGATCAGGTAGCTGTACAGATCCATAAACTCAATACCAACTTCTTTAAAAGCACGCTGAGTAAGAAGATGTCGTTTTATCCTTGACAAAGCTTCATGTGGATTATCATATGCTTGCTCTATTAAACCCAGTTCCTCTCGCTGCAGTTGATTTAATCTTACTGCCACACTGTATGACTCTTTTAGCCTTTCCAGTGCCAATATAAGAAGTTTGGTATCATGCTTGTATGAGAGTGGGGGAAAAGGAATTGGTGAGAACTTCCTTGACTCCAGCCAATGGACCGTGGTTGTATAAATAGCAACTGCTTCTTCAGGCGTCACATATGGCCCATCTTTCAAGTAGTTGTGTTGCCTCTCTTGTTCTGCCTTCAGCCACAAACGAGTCAACCTTCCAAGATTTTTGCGGCAGACAGTCTTGTCAACGGTAGCACCACGCCGGATACGCTCACGGTTGTAGTGAGCGACATTTGTCCACCAATCAGCCTTGGACTTCACATAACGGAGTATCATGTTCTCAATAGGAACTGGCAGGCCAGGGACCTTCCAGGGGATATTTGCCTTCCAGCAGCGCCATGCCTCACTAAGATGCTGCAGTATAGTCCGGGCCTTGTTTTGCTTGATGCCCTCTGGCATAGCATCAAGGACATCATGCATAACTGCAGCTCGAAGTTCCAAATCAAAGTGAGACTCGACACGTTGCTTGGTTACTGTTTTAGCAACTCCTTTTGAATGGCGACCTTCAAACTGCCTGGCCAACAAATTACCTAGCCACCTTTCAAGCAAGGGCACAATACCACGAAGGAAGAATAGCCACACTCTCCACATTGGAGCCCAAAAACCACAGCCAGGTCCTTTTCCAACAGGACCAGTGTTGAAACGGTAGTATATCAAGTGCTTCAGATCTTTGCACATCCTAATTTGCCGCATCAGGCGATACTTGTATCTGTACATACCGGTCAACTGACCAACATGAGAGAATATGTATTGCAGACCATCAGCCAACTGAAAGGCATCAACATTTCCCAAGCGAAATTGGATGTTTGCATCAACAACCAGCTTCGTAAGTCGCAGAATCTCACGACACAAGTGGAAAGCATTTCCAAAACGAGATTTCTTTCTCTCTTTTGTTGTGAGTGTCTTCACAGGCTTCAAATTGAAATTGTAGTCCAAGTGAAGATAGTTCAGATTCTTCCTGTGAATCAACAAGTTAAGCATGTTGTAGCCCTGCTTGCAAACTTGCAACCCAGCTTCTGCCCAATCAAGCTCTGTACTTTGGAAGAACTTCGTTGCTTGCAGTGAACGGAACAGATGTTTCTTCTTCTGTGCTTTTGGAGGCCTGTGATGTAGCTCATTGAGCACATAGCACTTCAGCAGCTTCTGGTAGCTCACCCGGACCTTAACTGGATACGCTGGTGGACTGCAAAACAGACAACATGAGACAAAACTATACCAACGAAGAAAATATGGAAAGAGATTGTTATTTGTTAACTCGTGTAGTACTTACCAGTGCTCTTTGAACCACTCAGATACAAGAGGGATATCCTCAGCACGGCGTGTTCTACCAGATCTCATGTTAAAAGGCCTTGGAGCAAAAAGCAATGAAATGCCGGCAGCTGTTGTGTCAGTGTAAAGTGGAAATCGGTTCAAAAGAGGCTCCACACCCTCAGGGAGACTAAAGTCATCTTCGTCGTCACCTTCACTTGCTTTCTTCTCCCGACGATCAACCTTGCTGGTTGAAGTGATCGGATTTATCAGAGGATCATAATAAAATGCAGGCAGATCTGGATCCTCCGTCTTGATATACATTATCATAGGAGTATGATATATGCAAAGTCTCACTTTCCTTGGCCTGTTATTGTACAGGTGCGGGAACGCAATTCTGTACTCGGTCCGAAGTGGTTGACGGATGATGAGTTTATTGATGTCATTAAATTCATTCCAGTCCTCATCCCCCTTCTCCATATCACGGTACAATGGCTCAAACTTTGGACCTCCTGAAATTGAAAATTTTAACATCAGTGATAAGAAAACATATGATGTACACCAAATATACCAATGTGTTGCCTCTTTTGATAAAGCATAAGAAAATACATTTAGGAAAATACAAGCACTGGTCGCTTATGTTTTCATTATGTTTTCATAATAATTTTCATAAAACATTGGCAGTATTCAGATACCAGGTGGGAAATTGTTTTATTTAATCATCAAATCAAAAGCTATAAGCATTAGGCTAATCAATGTTTTGTGGTAATATTTTTTAACTTGCGACATCAAACTTGCTTACAAAACAAAAGGTAAATCTTGTTACCTGGGATGCACATGTTAAGTGCTTTGGCAGTAAAGAAAGACTCCATGTCAAACAAATAGAAATAATTCCGATCAGTCAAGTCTGACAAAAGTTGACCAGCAAGGCGATAAAGTGTTGCCATTATGGGAAGAGACAGATTCCACTTCCTATAGCTGGGACCATTTATAAAATTGGTCTTCACGAGGGGATTGTGATCATAAAACCAGTTATACACAGCTCCATCTTCCTCTGGATCCAACTCCAGTTGTATAGCCTCCAGTGGTTCAACGTCCAACAAATTATCAGCGTAATCCAGTGGAGGTTCCTCGTCATCAAATGGAGGAAAGCGCATTCTCTTGAAATGCCGCCTATCTCTCTTCTCCCTTCGCATCATGATCCACATAGAGCCCCACTGCAGAAAAACACATGACAAAGAGATATATTGTAAGCATATCTAGACACACATGACATGGCATAAGAGATAAATGGGACAAAAAAGAATAATGTGGCAATAATGGAAGAAGAATCAAGTCTAGATCATTACCTGCGCCAAGTAAATGGGCTCAACTACCCATGGGATCTCGTTTACGAAGGTTATGGCGCCAGTGATATGGTACAAGATCTTAACATCGCGAACCTGAAAACAGGAGTTATTTTAGTCTATGGACATGGAACAGCTAACCTCAGCAACCATAAGATTATCAGTGTTCATATCAAAAAGTCGCAACTAAAGGGCTTACTTGTTCCCAGGGCATCGGCATATTCTCCAGTAGTTTGTAAACAGCATGAGGCACAAATTTGAGTGCTCCAAGATAAACACGTTTGTCATGCCTGTACTTCTTCGAAGACATGTCCCCATGGTCCCTGTTCAAAAAGACAGATGCATAAATTTACTGAAACATATAGGCAGATCCCCAATCTAGACCACATGAAGGTTTACCAATGCTGAGCTACAGCAACTAGCACATCAACAGTTCAACATATCTAGAATCCTGACTCCTGCAACCGACAGTTGAGCCACTAGCAAATTAACATGTTCACCATAACTATGAGGATAGAATACAAAATAATATCGTGAATCATAATTTCAAATCCAGAGCAAGAGGCAGCAAACGCATGCCTGATTCCAGTGACAAATCGTAAGCAGGAAACACAACGAGCACATGATGCAGCGCAGAAAATAACATGGGTAAATCAAAACCTAAACCCTATCGAATCGCAGTTACAACCATAAACCTACACCAAACATCAAACACCATGCTCGCACAACCACTGACTTAGTCGAGACGCGTATCACATCCACGCCACTAGTTCAACGCGACACACAGCTACGGAACGACCTAAGACCATAAGCAACTAAGCATCACAGGCCGCCATGAGCGCCAAAGGCCCCGAAACCTAGCCGCGGGCGGTAGAGGAAAGCCCGAAGGCGCGGATCTGGAGGTTCCATACCTGATGATTTTGCGGACGTGCTCGGGGGGCATGTCCTCCTTCTGCGCCTCGACGAAGCCGAACTTGCGCTTGTCGCCGTAGCGCTTGGAGTTGAGCTGGTGCCACTTGCGGGCTTTTTCGACGAGCTGCGCCTCGAGCTCCGCCGGGGTGAGCGGCTGGCCGGCCTGCGGGGGCGCGGCGGCCGGCGGGGGAGGGGGCGGGGGCAGGCCCGCGCCGGCCGTGCCCGGGGGAGGGGGCGCGGCCGCCATGGGCGGCAGCGGCGGCGGCGGCCCGCCGTTCCACATCGGGCGGCGGTGGCGGCCTCCGCTGCTGCTGCGAGGGTTTTGAGTCTCGAACGAGACGGGTTGGGGTTCGACTTCCAGAGGTGTCGGGATTAGAGTGAATGAAAGGGGAAAAAGAAGGGGAGAGGGGGAAACCGAAGGCGCTGGCGATGCGTCGGATATTTTTATAGGTGGGCTTGGCTGCGGGCTATGGCGGTGTGGCGGGGAGATTCGAGCCGACTTTGGTGCCATTGGGCCGGGCTTTGGTTCTCAAGTCGGCTGTGTGATGGGCTACACTGCGTCTCTTATTCACACTTTTTTCTTCCTCTCATTCCCCTGAAATAAATAAAAAATCTTCTTTTCTCAAAAAAAAAAAACTTCTTCTCACGTCGGCTATCCTGAAAAAAAAGGGTCGGCTGTGTGATGGGGGGTCTCTTATCCACTCAGAAAAATATGTTTTGGACCTTTATAAGGTTTTTTCAGTATCACAGAAATATTTTATACGGGAGCAATTCGTTTAGTAGGATACGATGTATTTCATTGGTTTCAAAATATAAGGTGTGGTATTAACTTTTCTTAAAGACAAACTTGTCTTGCTTTGACCATGTCTATAGACAAAAATATCAATGTCTACAATACAAAATCATTATCATTATATTTTTCATGAAATATATTTTCATATTTTATTTATTTGATATTGTAATGTTGATATACTTCTTTTTGAACACTTAAATGTTGATATACTCGTACTTATTTGACTATTCAAAAAACTAATGCTTTTTGAAAAGGAGGGAGTATTTAAAAGTCTAGTTTCCTATTTACAGATTGGCCATCTTGTGCATTGATTTTTTGTTCAACGAAAATTGATAGTTACATATTTTCAAAATTTAAGGATGGTTATAGTTTTGCAATGTTTGGAAAGATAGTTGCACACCTTCTAAACATAGGGTTCCACGCAATTTTGTTGTTCAACCAAAAGCCCCACGGTGTGTAGCTTTTCTTTTTTCCTAAAAGGCCTCAGGCCACATATTAAGTTTCATAAGTCCTTACAAACACATCCTTGCAGAAAAAATAGAAATACATTCAAAATCTCAAGGGGGCTGAAGTCTTCTTCCTCTGACATCCCTCGGTAGCGCGTCATGAGAATAGCTCAATGTCGCCACCGACTAATATTTTTGGTTGAAATGGAAAAATGCATTCCTTTTATTGATGTTCATTAAAGACTAGAGTATATAATTAAGGACTTGAGAAAGCTATACATGCATGCTTTTTTTTCTTTCTTTTTTTTGTGAAGCTATACGTGCATGCTTCATCAAATAGATTTCTTTTATTGATGCTCGATGAAGTACTAGCACCATACTTATGGCCAGACCTTTTGAGCTCCGACTTGTGCATAAGCTACAGCGGAAATAAGTCTTTGAGAAGCCGCGGTAGAAATAAGCCCTCCATAATAAGTCATCTACTTCCTCTGTTCCTAATAAGTGTTGTGGTTTTAGTTCAATTTTGGAACGGACGAAGTTGTTATTTTCAAAAAAAAAAAGATGCATTTAGCTTATTTTCTAATACATCCAATAAAAAATTGTAATACCCCTAGACCATAAATGCTCTAATTAAATGGCACCCCCTGCGATTCAAATTAATTGACACAGCTTCAGTACAACTTTATATTAAAGTTGGGTCAATTAATTTGGATCAGAGGGAGTACTATATTGATTTTCAACTGTGTCTGGAAGCGATAATACAAATTCTTGTTTCTGCACAGCATATATTATGCACTCCACTTGATGCAGCTTTCATTAAGACATTTGTTGTTCACATGGTCCATGCTTTCGCCCGTTACAAAAGAAGCATGTCGAAGGTCACCTTTTTCTTGTGATTTAATTATTTGAAACACACTATCTGCCCCATACCAAACGGGTCATCCTGAAAATGGATTTAGTTCCTGTAGTCAAACCAACAAACATGTAAAGAGCACCAATTACACAACTACATCTATCCTAATTACATACCAAAAATCTTCAAAATTGTTTATGTTATGTTTCTCTAAATTCTTCTTTACCTTTTGTTTTTCAAGAAAAAAAGTCTTCTTTTGTTGTTCTTTTGGTTTCTTTTTGTTGTTCATGTTGGCTTTTCTTTGGAGTTTCTTCATCGCCACCTTCGTCTTTGTATTTGAGTCGCTAAAACTAAAAATTCCCCCCAAAAAAATCTTGTTTGCGTCTTTTTGAGTCAAGAAAATAATATGTTTGGATCTTATGTGTTTTATTGTCGAACTAATGTAAGGGCCAAGAATGTTTCCATTGTCTTCTTTCGTTTGTATAGTTGTCAGGTTGTTTCCAGCTTCAGCCATGACGATACTTGCGTTGTATTACGATTATCCATGTTATGCAAGTTGCAGGAGTGACAGGGCAATAATGACGAATGTGTGATGAAGTGGTTGCGGTGAAGAAAACTTGTATGGTCATGTTTTGTTGGTTTTTGTATAAATGTTTAACTCCACGATTGCTTTGCAAGTGTTTTATGGTAGTCATCTCGTGCATAACAAAAATCTAGTGATTCATGCTTTCTCATGTTGAGTTCCAATTGAACTAGGAGCATTTATAATGAGGTACATTGGATGTTAACATGCATTAAATTGTTGCATAATGTGGTATGACAACATGGTATTCTCCTTTGAAGAATTCAAGTGGCTTGACTTGGCGCATGTTTACGCATGATTGATTGAATTCCCTTTCAGCCTTGAAGGTCTTGTGTATTTAGAGTATTGTATCATGTCCATGTTACCACTTAATGCTTGCTTATTCAGAATACATGATTGTGATAAATATCCTCTCTAGTGTGATGCTTCCCAGTCCATTGCTAGCCTCCACAAGTACTAAGCGGGATACTGCTTGTGTATCTAAAATCTTTATCCAAGTTTATGCCATCAAGAGTCCACTATACCAAACTAACATGGTATTTCATTGTCATTCCAAGTAAATTTTCATGTGCTAGTCTTATGCTTTAAACGTCGTCTATTGTGTGTTAATGCCCACAGCTCATGCGATGCAGTAAAGAGCATTGTTATCTTCCATGCTAAAAAATGTTTGTCGTTCTTTTTCTCCCAATAAGCATGGATAATGTGCTCATTTAAATTTGCAAGAGAGTTGTGTTGGGGAACATAGTAATTCAAAAAATTTCCTACGATCACGCAAGATCTATCTAGGAGATGCATAACAACGAGACGCGAGAGTGTGTCCATGTACCCTCATAGACCGAAAAGCGAAAGTGCTTAGTAACGCGGTTGATGTAGTCGAACGTCTTCACAATCCAACCGATCCAAGTACCGAATGTACGGCACCTCCGTGTTCAGCACACATTCAGCATGATGACGTCCCTCGAGCTCTTGATCCAGTAGAGGATCGAGGGAGAGTTCCGTCAGCACGACGATGTGGCGACGATGATGATGAAGTTACTTGCGCAGGGCTTCGCCTAAGCACTACGGCGATATGACCGAGGTGTTAAACTGTGGAGGGGGGCACCGCACACGACTAAGAGATTGTCTGTTGTTCTTTGGGAACAAACCTACACTTCCAACTTGCTAGTTCTGAGAAGGAACCACCTACTCATGTGTTGAGGCCAAGATATTACATTCCTACCATATGAATCTTGATCTGTAGCCTTCCCCAAGTTGCTTTCCACTCAAATCTTCTTTCCACCAAATCCAAATCTTGTGAGAGAGAGTTGAGTGTTGGGGAGACTATCATTTGAAGCACAAGAGCAAGGAGTTCATCATCAACACACCATTTGTTACTTCTTGGAGAGTGATGTCTCCTAGATTGGCTAGGTGTCACTTGGGAGCCTCCGACAAGATTGTGGAGTTGAACCAAGGAGTTTGTAAGGGCAAGGAGATCGCCTACTTCGTGAAGATCTACCGCTAGTGAGGCAAGTCCTTCGTGGGCGACGGCCATGGTGGGATAGACAAGGTTGCTTCTTCGTGGACCCTTCATGGGTGGAGCCCTCCGTGGACTCGCGCAACCGTTACCCTTCGTGGGTTGAAGTCTCCATCAACGTGGATGTACGATAGCACCACCTATCGGAACCACGGCTCAAAAATCATCATGTCTCCAAATTGTGTTTGAATTCTCCAAACCCTTCCCTTAACATTCTTGCAAGTTGCATCCTTTACTTTCTACTTCTCACATACTCTTTGCATGCTTGCTTGAATTGTGTTAAGATTGCTTGACTTGTGCTAAGATAGCTAAAATCTGCCAAAGACTAAAATTGGGAAAAGGATAAGTTTTTATTTGGTCAAGTAGTCTAATCACCCCCCCCCTCTAGACATACTTTTGATCCTACAAGTGGTATCAGAGCTTTGGTCTCCATTTGCTTTGATTTCCATAGCTTTTGGTGGTCATAGCCTTGGTTTCACAACCTAGGAGAGTATGGCGTCTAGCGAGGGAAATTATCACCATAGAGGTCCTTACTTTGATGGTACTAATTTTGCTAGTTGGAAGCATAAGATGAAAATGCATATTCTTGGATATAACCCCGCCGTTTGGGCTATTGTGTGTATTGGCTTGCAAGATGAATTCTTTGATGGGAGAGAACTAAACCGTGAAGCTAGTGTGGAAGAGTTGAAGATGCCGCAATACAACGCTTAAGCTTGTGATATCCTCTTCAACGGATTGTGCCCCGAAGAATTCAACAAAATCAGCCGTCTTGAGAATGCAAAGGAAATTTGGGATACTTTGATTGATATGCATGAAGGTACCGACTCCGTCAAGGAATCTAAGTTGGATGTGCTCCAAAGTCAACTTGACAAGTTCAAAATGAAGGATGGTGAAGGTGTCGCTGAAATGTACTCTAGGCTTGCTCTTATCACAAATGAGATTGCGGGCTTAGGAAGTGAAGAGATGACCGACAAATTCATCATCAAGAAGATCCTAAGAGCTTTGGACGGAAAATATGATACCGTGTGCACATTGATCCAAATGATGCCAAATTACAAAGATCTCAAGCCAACAGAAGTCATTGGAAGAATTGTTGCTCATGAGATGTCACTCAAGGATAAGGAGGAACTTCACAACAAGTCAAGTGGTGCTTACAAAGCCTCGTGTGAAGCCCCCACATCATCAAGTGAGAAACAAACCTTCAATGAAGAATTGAGCTTAATGGTGAAGAACTTCAACAAGTTCTACGAGAGTAGAAGCAAAGAAAGAAGCTCCAAGTCAAGGTCCTACAATGACAAAAGATATTCTAGTCGAGAGCGAAATTGCTACAATTGTGGGAGACCCGAACACTATTCCAATGAGTGTACGGCACCCCACAAAAGAAGAGAAGAATCACCCAAGAGGATAAGTAGAAGAGAAGAATCACCACCAAGAGAGAGGAGGAGTAGATATGATCGTTATGAACGAAGAACATCCCGGAGAAGCAAGGATTCGAAAAGGAAGGACAAGTAATCAAGGAGCTACACAAAACGAAGGCATCAAGCTCATGTTGGTGAATGGGTATCCGGCTCCGACTCCGACAATCACTCCGAGAGAAGCTATCACTCCGACTCCGAATATACTCAAGATGAAGGTGTTGCCTGTCTAGCACTTGTGTCAACCAACTCCTACGACATATTTGACTCACCCAATGAAGGAATTGGAAGATGCTTCATGGCTAAAGGCCCAAAGGTAACACACCCCGAGTATGTTGATTTCAGTAGTGATGAAGATGACTTGCTAGGTGATGATGATTTGCTTGTTGACAACTCTAGTGATGAATACTATGATGAAACGTCAATTAATCATGCTAATCAAGATAAAACGAATGACAATGATAAGGAGAAGATTGAGCTTTTAACTAAAGAACTAAACACTCTTAAGTTAGCTCATGAAACTATCTTAGAAGATCATCGGGAACTTTTAAGGACTCATGAGAAGTTACACTTTGAAAAGCTCAACCTTGAGCAAGAGCATGAGTTCTTAAAGGCAATCAATGATGATCTCCGTAAGAAAAGTTCTTCTTACATTGCCAAGCGTTTACTCTTATCTACTTACATGCCTCAAGTCAAGTCCATTAACAAGAACAAGAAGGATTCTTCCTCTAGTAGTAACAATAATCATGCTAAATCAAATGTTGTTGCTTCTAGTAGTTCTCTTGATTCCACTAATGATTCTCTTAGCCAAGTTACATTTGAGCAAGAAAATAGCTTATTGAAGGGAATTATAGAGAAAGGTGTCTACAAGAGCCTTGCCGGGAGTAAGAAATTTGAGGAAATTGTACGCAAGCAAGGAAGGCACCGGAAGAACCAAGGTGTTGGTTTTGAACAAAAGTTCAATGCCAATGGAGTTGAGTGGGGAGAAGATCGATACCCCAAGACGAAGTTTGTTCCTCAACAAGAGAAGTATGATCCTACTTCCTTCAAGGGGACACAAGCTCAAGATGATCTTCCACCACAAGACCACAAGCAAAAAGGCAAGGACAAGCTTCAAGAGGAGATTGATGCATTTGAAGAAGCTCCTAAGGCCTTGGTCAAGTGGGTTCCCAAGACTACATCAAGTTCTACTTCATCGAGTACAACTACAACTCCAAGGATTCCCATCAAGATGATGTGGACCTCGAAGAAGAAGAACTAGAGAGTTCTTGAGGGTGACTCCGCCAACATATTTCACTCATATCTTTTTGGCAACTACAAGTGCAATCAACTTCCACATCTTGCACTAGTTCAAGGAGTCACAAACCCTCTTGTTGGTAAGACAAGGGACAAGGTGACCTAATGCTTTCATAGACATCATCTTGTGTGTGTGCATCACTCTATGTCTATGGATATCCTTGTTTGTTCCTTGTGGGACTAACCCATGTAGGTATTGAAAGTGCAACTCACTCCAAGGGATTGCTCCAAATGATCTACATCAACATTGAGCATCCACATCTTCAACACCTACATGATGTCATCATCGACAAAACCCAAGGTTAGTTTATCCCTCTAAGGGGGGATCTCACATCTAGGGGGAGCTTAACTCTAAGAATTGAGTCAAAGCAACTCTAATGGTGTGAACACATCAATGCATTATGTAAAAGTGGTAACCCCACTTGAGCTTAAACGATGAGTATGACCTATGATCAAATGTTCTCATTTGACTCCTAAGTCAATATACTCATATATAGATGACCTAGTCATGGCCAATTGTTTGATAGATGCTAGAATTGGTTGTGCATGCTTTGCCACATATTTCATTTGCCATTTTATTGTGTGAGCATGTTGGCTGCATATTTTACTCATTCGAGGACATCCACTTGTTGTTTTGTTTGATTGGTTTCTTTTTCTTTTGCCAAGTGGATGAACAAGAATGCCTAAGAACCTTCTCTAGCTATCTATGCTTTTCTCGTATCAAACTCTATTCATGCTACATCACAAAATTTGATCAAGTCAGATTCGAACCACTCTGTGTGAGGAGCACTCGGAGTCCCCGATTCGTCATAGACTTAAACTTCCAAAACTTCTTTGTGCGTTTCAGTCTGACTGATTCCTCCATTTCGGTCATACCGAGATCACTAAGTCGATCTAGGTTTTCAATCTTGGTGCAACCGATTTGAACTTTTCGGTCACACCGAGTTGCTGTAACTGTATACAGTTATGCATCTCGGTGCCACCAAGTTGTTCCACTCGGTCACACCGACAGGGTCGGGCTATATATACTCACGGGCAAAATTTTGGAAACTTTCTCCAAACCCCTTCGCCCGCGCATAGCTCGCTCTGCCTCCAGGGTCTCCGGATTGTCCTCCTCGTCGCCAGCCGCCTCCAGTCGCTGGTCTCCGCCGCCGTCAACGGAATTCACCCCCGCCGTTGCCACTGTAGTGAGTTCATCGCCAAGCTAGGGTATGGACTCGATCACAGTGCTATCCCCATCCGATTCCTAGCACATTGTGTTCATTATAATTCTTGCCACATTTGAAACAATTCTATCCAGTCAAAACAATCCTTGGATTAGAAGTGAATCGAAAATTTAGGGTTAGGTTTCCGCTGAAACCATCTCGGACTCACCGGGTTGCAGAACTCGGTTCCACCGATTTGGCTAATGCCATTGCACAAGTGATTCTCAGTCTGACCGAGAATTGCAAATCGGTGCGACCGAGTTCAGGACTTTGTGAAACCCTAGCAGTCTCGGTGCCACCGAACCGTGACTCGGTCTGACCGAGTTCACTAGTTTAGGTTCCAAAAGCTGTTTCGGTATCACCGAGTTTGCAAATTGGTTGATCTGAAATGCTTTCTGTGGAAAACGAAAACTAAGTTTTTGGTTCATTCTTTTGCAAAAACCTCTGTATTTTGTGATGCTCATCCACTCTATCTCATCTACATATATTCACAGGGACAGCAGTCAGTGTTTGCAACATGTCTGATCAAAGTGACAGCCAGAACGGGGAAGAGGAGCAGATTCAGATGAGTGAGGGCACTAGTCCCTCTAGTACCTCAGATGAGGGCAGCAAGAGCACCCCAAGCAATTTGCCTAAAGCTGCCACCAGGGACAGAAAGAAGAAAACCTCTCAATCTGAGGATGAAGATTATGTGGCAGTAGAGGATGAGGCCACTTCCAAGAAAAAGGTGCTCAAAAAGGAGTATGATACAGCTGCTGCCATTAAGCCTGGTATGAAGACCAAAGTACCTGCAAAGAGAACTCCCATGTCTAAAGTCAGAGCCTCTACTCAAGTACCTTTGGAATCCCAGCCCAAAGAGGCTGCTGCAGAAGGGAAGAAAAGGAAGGAAAGGGTCAAGAAGACCATGGCCAGAGTTATTGGAAAGCCTTCCATGATGGAAGAGGAAGAGGAAGAAGAGGTTGCTGCACCAGCACCCAAGGCTCAAAAGCTTATGGGTGATGCTATAAGGTCAGGGGCTGCATCATCAAAGCCCAAAGAAGCACCCAAAGCTGCCTCCAAGCCCAAGATTGCACCAAAGAGGAGTACTAGAAACATACCTGCTGCTGAGAAGAACAAGGCCCCAGTGCCTGAAACTGCTGCTGAAGAAGAAGACGATGAAGAGCATGTTTTGAGAAAGCTGAAGCCAAAGATTCCAGACCACAATGATGCTCATCCTGTGGCTGAGAACATGAAGCTGAGGAAGGATGCAGGAGTCAGACAGTGGAGGTTGTCTGATCCTTATGCTATTAGGAGAAGGATTGCTGTTGACTACAGGTTCCATACTAAGGAACAACGGGATTTCTATGAGACAGTGTTGTTGGACAAGAAGCCCATAGTTTGTGACATGAGGTGGGTCGACTGGACTTACATGAAGGAAAATGAGAAACACTATCCTGGAGTGTATGACAGTTTCAGTGCTTGTGGAGTTGCAGACTTCGTTGGGCAGAAGCTCACAAAGTGGAATGATGAGCTCATTATGCAATTCTACTCCACAGCACACTTCTACCCAGATGGCAGGATAGTGTGGATGTCTGAAGGTACAAGGTACCAATCAACTATTGAGGAATGGGAAAATCTGATCAATGCACCTAAGAAGAAGGAAGATGACTTGGATGTCTATGACAAGAAGAAGATGGATCACAATTCCATGGCTCATATGTACAAGGAGATCCCAGATGTTGCAGTTGAGACACATAAGTTTGGATCTGTACATTATCTTCTGTCAGGACTCCCAACTATCAATTGGATCCTCAGGCATACTCTATTACCCAAGTCAGGTGACCACAACATGATAAGAGGCCATGCTATAAACTTGCTACACTTGTTTGATGTGCCACAGAAATTCAAGGTCACGAGCCTCATTGTTGAGACTATCAAGAGGACAGTAGCTGACCAGAAGAGAAGTTGTGGGTATGCCCCACAGATTCAGGAGCTGATTAACTCCAAGATGGGCACAAGCACATACTTGCTGGACAAGAAACATTTTGCTATCTATCCAGACTTTGAGGATAACCAAGTGGTTATGGATGAAGATGAACCATCTTCTGTGCATGCTCAAGCCAAGAAGGAGAAGGCAAGGACAGAGAAGGCTACCAAGATGCCAACAATGGAAGAGGCATCTCAGTACTTCTGAAGAGCAAACAGGGTCAACTAGGCTACTTGATTGCATCCACTCTGAGGATTGAGAAAGGGCTGGCCACCTTGACTCAAAACTAGGAGAGCCTGGAGAGGATCATGGAGCAGAAGTTCTACAACTTGGATGTGAAGGTAACTGAGATCCAGTCTGTTGTTGAGCAGCTTCAGGATGACATGGATGAGAGGAAGGGCAAGACAACCACAGATGCATTTGCCAGAGTGCCTAGAGCTCAGAGATCAGCTGTAGTGCCAGTGACAGACACTAGAGCCATTTCATCTGCACCAGCTACAGCTCCTACAGCTCCAGTGCAACCAGCTTCAGCACCCACACCTCCAGCTCCATCTACATCAACTGATGCTTTCGTCCTTGGCGTCTTATCTACACCACCACCTGAAGATCAAGCCTGAGAGTCGATTTAGTACTATGCATTTTCTATGAACTTTTTGGTAACTTGTTGCCAAAGGGGGAGAAAAATGTATAGATCATAGGCTTCGAGAGAGAGTGTTGCTTTTTGTTCTCTCTTGCTTTGGTGGTTGAACTTTATTTGCTTGTTTGAGATACTCTATGTCTGTGTGTTACTTGATGATCATGTGTTTTATCATATGCTACATTTATGCTCGTTGGATGACATTATCTCGTTTATCTCTATATGATCATTCACTTTGCTTGGTGATGAGTGCATGTATTCATTTATTGTCATTTTGAGCACTCCACCAAGATGTATGTGACATGGAAGAGTTACCCATGAGCCTAACTCCTTGTGCATTTGCAGTCCAAAGCAAATCTTAAACTATGCACAAATTTAGGGGGAGCTCTTGCTTATCACATACTTCTCAAAGCGACTATGTTTTTCACTCTTATTATCATTTGTCGAAGCTTTGATCTATATGTTTCATCAATTACCAAAAAGGGGGAGATTGAAAGTGCAACTATCCCTAGGTGGTTTTGGTAGTTCCTAACAACATATAGCTCATTGGGCTAACATTATTCCAAGATGAATACTTTAGGAAAAGCTCAATGAATGGCATGGCATGGATGAGAAAAGTGGATCCCTCAAAATGCTAAGGAGAAAAGGATTGGCTCAAGCTCAAAAGCTCAAGACTCTACATTTTATATTTTAGTGATCCAAGATCACATTGAGTCTATAGGAAAAGCCAATACTATCAAGGAGGGATGAGGTGTTGCTTAATGAGTTTCTTGCTCCATAGTGCTTAGTGATATGCTCCAAAACCCTTAACTACTTTCTCATATCCACATATGACCTAACCCAAAAGTCAAACTCGTCCCTACTGATTCTTTCTACCCGGCGCCACCGAGTTCAGATGTCATAGCCACTGCCACAAACCCTAGGCAAACCGGTCTCACCGATAGGGATCTAAGTCTCACCTAAATGGGGTTGTAATCTCTCTGTTTCCCTTCGTAACGTTTTGGTACCACTGAGATGAGCGATCGGTCCCACCGAGATTGCAATGTAAACTCCCTGTTTCCTTTTCATAACATTTCGGTCCCACCGAAATGAGTGAACCGGTCCCACCGAGTTTACCTGACCAACTCTTTGGTTAGCTTATTACCAAAATCGGTCTCACCGAGTTTGTGTAATCGGTCTCATCGAGATTACGTTATGCCCTAACCCTAAACATATCGGTCCTACCGAGTTGCATGTCGGTCCCACCGAAAATCCTAACGGTCACTAGATTTGCTGAATCGGTCCGACTGAGTTTCTCAATTCGGTCCCACCGAGTTTGGCAAGTTGTGAGTAATGGTTAGTTTTTGTGTGGAGGCTATATATACCCCTCCACCTCCTCTTCATTCATGGAGAGAGCCATCAGAACAAACCTACACTTCCAACTTGCTAGTTCTGAGAAGGAACCACCTACTCATGTGTTGAGGCCAAGATATTCCATTCCTACCATATGAATCTTGATCTCTAGCCTTCCCCAAGTTGCTTTCCACTCAAATCTTCTTTCCACCAAATCCAAATCCTGTGAGAGAGAGTTGAGTGTTGGGGAGACTATCATTTGAAGCACAAGAGCAAGGAGTTCATCATCAACACACCATTTGTTACTTCTTGGAGAGTGGTGTCTCCTAGATTGGCTAGGTGTCACTTGGGAGCCTCCGACAAGATTGTGGAGTTGAACCAAGGAGTTTGTAAGGGCAAGGAGATCGCCTACTTCATGAAGATCTACCGCTAGTGAGGCAAGTCCTTTGTGGGCGACGGCCATGGTGGGATAGACAAGGTTGCTTCTTCGTGGACCCTTCGTGGGTGGAGCCCTCCATGGACTCGTGCAACCATTACCCTTCGTGGGTTGAAGTCTCCATCAACGTGGATGTACGATGGCACCACCTATCGGAACCACAGCTCAAAAATCACCGTGTCTCCAAATTGCGTTTGAATTCTCCAAACCCTTCCATTTACATTCTTGCAAGTTGCATCCTTTACTTTCCGCTGCTCATATACTCTTTGCATGCTTGCTTGAATTGTGCTAAGATACCTAAAATCTGCCAAAGACTAAAATTGGGAAAATGATAAGTTTTTATTTGGTCAAGTAGTCTAATCACCCCCCCCCTCTAGACATACTTTCGATCCTACAACGCTTCACACATAGATCCCGCCACGACACTCTGTTTGGAACTGCACCAACTGACAGATCCACCATTCAATATAAATATGTATCCGTCTTGTGACTTAGAGTCATCCGGATCAGTATCAAAGCTTGCATCGATGTAACCATTTACGACGAGCTCTTTGTCACCTCCATAAACGAGAAACATATCCTAAGTCCTTTTCAGGTATTTCAGGATGTTCTTGACCTATGTCCAGTGATCCACTCCTGGATTGCTTTGGTACCTCCCTGCTAAACTAATAGCAAGGCACACATCAGGTCAGGTACACAACATTGCATACATGATAGAACCTATGGCTGAGGCATAGGGAACGACTTCCATTTTCTCTCTATCTTCTGCAGTGGTCGGGCATTGAGTTTGACGCAACTTCACACCTTGTAACACAGACAAGAACCCTTTCTTTGACTGATCCATTTCAAACTTCTTCAAAACTTTATCAAGGTATGTGCTTTGTGAAAGTCCAATTAAGTGTCTTGATCTATCTCTATAGATCTTTTTTTGAAATGTATCTCTATAGATGTTGATGCCCAATATATAAGCAGCTTCACTAAGGTCTTTCATTAACAAATTCTTATTCAAGTATCCTTTTATGCTATCCAGAAATTCTGTATTATTTCCAATCAACAATATGTCAATATGTCATCCACATATAATATTAGAAATGCTACAGAGCTCCCACTCACTTTCTTGTAAATACAGACTTCTCCAAAAGTGTGTATAAAACCATATGCTTTGATCACACTATCAAAGCGCATATTCCAACTCCGAGAGGCTTGCACCAGTCCATAAATGGATCGCTGGAGCTTACACACTTTGTTAGCACCTTTAGGATCGACAAAACCTTCTGGTTGCATCATATACAACTCTCCTTTAAGATATCCATTAAGGAATGCAGTTTTGACATCCATTTGCCAAATTTCATAATCATAAAATGTGGCAATTGCTAACATGATTCAGAGAGACTTAAGCATCATGACGGGTGAGAAGGTCTCATCGTAGTCAAATCTTTGAACTTGTCGAAAACCTTTCGCAACAAGTCGAGCTTTGTAGACAGTAACATTACCGTCAGCGCCAGTCTTCTTCTTGAAGACCCGTTTATTCTCTATGGTTTGCCGATCATCGGACAAGTCAACCAAAGTCCATACTTTGTTCTCATACATGGATCCCATCTCAGATTTCATGGCCTCAAGCCATTTCGTGGAATCTGGGCTCATCATCACTTCCTCATAGTTTGTAGGTTCCTCATGGTGAAGTAACATGACCTCCAGAACAGGATTGTTGTACCACTCTGGTGCGGATCGTACTCTGGTTGGCCTACGAAGTTCGGTAGTAACATGATCTGAAGTTTCATGATCATCATCATTAGCTTCCTCACTGATTGGTGTAGGAATCATTGGAACTGATTTCTATGATGAACTACTTTCCAATTTGGGAGAAGGTACAGTTACCTCATCAAGTTCTACTTTCCTCCCACTCACTTCTTTCGAGATAAACTCTTTCTCTAGAAAGGATCCATCCTTAGCAACGAATATCTTGCCTTTGGATCCGTGATAGAAGGTGTACCCAACAGTCTCCTTTGGGTATCCTATGAAGACAAATTTCTCCGATTTGGGTTCGAGCTTATCAGGTTGAAGCTTTTTCACATAAGCAAAACCCCAAACTTTAAGAAACGACAGCTTAGGTTTCTTGCCAAACCACAGTTCATATGGTGTCGTTTCAACGAATTTAGATGGTGCCCTATTTAACGTGAATGCAACCGTCTCTAAAGCATAACCCCAAAAGGATAGCGGTAAATCAGTAAGAGACATCATAGATCATACCATATCTAATAAGGTACGGTTACGACGTTCGGACACACCATTACGTTGTGGTGTTCCAGGTGGCGTGAGTTGCGAAACTATTCCATATTGTTTCAAATGAAGACCAAACTCATAACTCAAATATTCACCTCCACGATCAGATCGTAGAAACTTAATTTTCTTGTACGACAATTTTCCACTTCACTCTGAAATTCTTTAAACTTTTCAAATGTTTCAGACTTATGTTTCATTAAGTAGATATACCCATATCTGCTCAAATCATCTGCGAAGGTGAGAAAATAACGATACCCGCTGCGAGCTTCAACACTCATCGGACCACATACATCAGTATGTATTATTTCCAATAAGTCAGTTGCTCGCTCCATTGTTCCGAAAAACGGAATTTTAGTCATCTTGCCCATGAGGCATGGTTCGCAAGCATCAAGTGATTCCAAAATCCCATCGGCATGGAGTTTCTTCATGCGCTTTACACCAATATGACCTAAATGGTAGTGCCACAAATAAGTTGCACTATCATTATTAACCTTGCATCTTTTGGCTTCAATATTATGAATATGTGTATCACTAGAATCGAGATTCAACAAGAATAGACCACTCATCAAGGGTGCATGACCATAAAAGATATTACTCATATAAATAGAACAACCATTATTCTCTGATTTAAATGAATAACCGTCTCGCACTAAACAAGATCCAGATATAATGTGCATGCTCAATGCTGGCGCCAAATAACAATTATTTAGGTCTAAAACTAATCCTGACGGTAGATGTAGAGGTAGCGTGCCGACGGCGATCACATCAACTTTGGAACCATTTCCCACGCGCATCGTCACCTCATCCTTAGCCAATCTTCCTTTAATCCGTAGCCTCTATTTCGAGTTGCAAATATGAGCAACTGAACCAGTATCAAATGCCCATGCGCTACTACGAGCATTAGTAAGGCACACATCAATAACATGTATATCAAATATACCTTTCACTTTGCCATCCTTCTTATCCGCCAAATACTTGGGGCAGTTCTGCTTCCAGTGACCAGTCCCTTTGCAGTAGAAGCACTCAGTCTCAGGCTTAGGTCCAGACTTGGGCTTCTTCACTTGAGCAGCAACTTGCATGTCGTTCTTCTTGAAGTTCCCCTTCTTTCCTTTGCCATTTTTCTTGAAACTAGTGGTCTTGTTAACCATCAACATTTGATGCTCCTTCTTGATTTCTACCTCCACAGCCTTTAGCATCACAAAGAGCTCGGGAATTGTCTTATCCATCCTTTGCATATTATAGTTTATCACGAAGCTTTTATAGCTTGGTGGCAGTGATTGAAGAACTCTGTCAATGACACTATCATCAGGAAGATTAACTCTTAGTTGAGTCAAGTGGTTGTGGTACCCAGGCATTCTGAGTATATGTTCACTGACAGAACTATTCTCCTCCATTTTGTAGTTATAGAACTTATTGGAGACTTCATATCTCTCAATTCGGGCATTTGCTTGAAATATTAACTTCAACTCCTGAAACATCTCATATGCTCCATGACGTTCAAAACGTCTTTGAAGTCTCGATTCTAAGCCGTAAAGCATGACACACTGAACTATCAAGTAGTCATCTGCTTTGCTCTGCCAGACGTTCATAATGTCCGGAGTTGCTCCTGCAGCGGGTCTTGCACCTAGCGGTGCTTCTAGGACGTAATTCTTCTGTGCAGCAATGAGGATAATCCTCAAGTTATGGACCCACTCCGTGTAGTTGCTACCATCATCTTTCAACTTAGCTTTCTCTAGGAAGTAGGAACACATTAAAATTCAAGGGAACGGTAGCACGGGCCATTGATCTACAACATAGACATGCAAAAACTATCAGGTACTAAGTTCATGATAAATAAAAGTTCAATTAATCATATTACTTAAGAACTCCCACTTAGATAGACATCCCTCTAGTCATCTAAATGATCATGTGATCCATATCAACTAAATCATGTCCGATCATCACGTGAGATGGAGTAGTTTTCAATGGTAAACGTCACTATCACTACAAAAAAGACACATCCATGACATTTTGGGCCGAACGAATTTTTTTCTTGTCATGCTTATGACATTTCTATGACGATAATTGTGACAAAACCCGGTATCATTATAGATGTGGTGGGATCCTACTTCTATGATAGAAAATGGGCTTTTCATCTTGGGTGGGCCGGAGACGCAGCCGCATGACATTCTTTGGGCCGTGCATGGCAGAAAAAACCATGGTAGAAGCGAGGGCGAGGAAAATATCAAGGAGTTCCCGGTTACGGTGGGTGGTCGGGGGCCGAGCGATGCGCATTTCTCTCGTACACGTACGCGCGTGTGTGCGTGGCGTTGCGCTCTAACTAAACCCGAGCGAGGCGTTGGGCTCTAACTCAACCCGAGCGATTGCACTAACTACGTTTCTGAACCCAAGCGACTGATCCCTTGCTGTTAATTGAACCCGAGTGATTCCTTCGCTGCTGCTGCTAACTGAAGCCGATCGAACCCTGCTGCCTCCTTCCCTTGATGAACAGTGACATTGTTGGGGGTGGGGGGATTTGGATGAACAATTCCTGGTGGGGGGTTGGATGAACAGGACATCGTCGTAGTAGAGGCCGTTGCCGCTGGATGAACAGGACCCCGATCGATCGAGCCGGTGGAGGGCTGGATGAACTGGACCCCGTGGAGGGCTGGATGAACAGGACGACCCCGTGGAGGGCTGATTAAACGGTAGCTGGTGGAGGGCTGGATGAACAGTAGCCCGTGGAGGGGTGGTTGAACAGGACCCCGTGGAAAGGACTGGTTGAACAGTAGCCGGTGGAGGAGCGGTGGAGGCTGGATGAACAGTCGCAGGTGGAGGCTGGAGAAGGTCGGCGGTGGATGAATAATAGCCCGTGGAGGCAGTCGGCGATGGAGATGAACAGTATCCCATGTAGTCCCGTTTGGCGGTATGCCACACCCCTCCCAATGAACAGGACCCCTGTTTCGACCTTAGCGCTCCAACACAAGTTCGTTTCCTTTGTTTTGTGGTACGCCACACCCCTCCTGATCAACAGGACCCCGTTTCGACCGTAGGAGGTCCAAGAGAAGTCCGTTTCCTCTGTTTTGTAGTACGCCGGACCCCTCCCGATGAATAGGATCCCGTTTCGACCGTGGTCGGTCAAACACAATGTCGTTTCTCTGTTCTGCGATATGCCATGCCTCGTTTCCGCCGGTTGTTCCGTCCAAGCCGGTTGGCTCCCGATGAACACGACGTATTCCGTTGCCTCCCGATGAACATGACGCATTCCGTTGCCTCCCCATGAACACGACGACGACGCATTTTCTCTGTTCCGACCCAGCCATGTACACGAGCCCTGGCCGTACGTATGCGCGAGTAGGCGTTTGAGACCCCGCCCGTATGTACGTACGTGGTCGTATTTACTTTCTTGCACCTTGGCCGATGTACGTACGTCTACATGCTACGTGCGCGCCTATACTATGACACGTGCCATTCCTTACACGGCCACGGTTCATCGCTGCAACCTACAGACAGACCGATCAACCAGTATGTACGTACACGTTCGCAACCAGAATGACAACGCTACGTACGCTTCGACCAGGTGGATCCCGACTGTCAGGCACTTCCTTGCGTGCGAAGATGTAGATGGTGGGTCCCAGCAGTCAGGGGGTGAATCATTATTTTGCCCGTAATATGGATGCACTTCCTTGCGTGCGAAGATGTAGCTGGTAGGTCCTGGCAGTCAAGGGGAAACATTTTTTTCACGAAATATGGTGGCCCGTTGATGACCCACAAGTATAGGGGATCTATCGTAGTCCTTTAGATAAGTAAGAGTGTCGAACCCAACGAGGAGCAGAAGGAAATGATAAGCGGTTTTCAGCAAGGTATTCTCTGCAAGTACTGAAATAAGTGGTAACAGATAGTTTTGTGATAAGATAAATTGTAACGAGCAACAAGTAACAAAAGTAAATAAAGTGCAGCAAGGTGGCCCAATCCTTTTTGTAGCAAAGGACAAGCCTGGACAAACTCTTATAATAGGAAAAGCGCTCCCGAGGACACATGGGAATATCGTCAAGCTAGTTTTCATCATGCTCATATGATTCGTGTTCGGTACTTTGATAATTTCATATGTGGGTGGACCGGTGCTTGGGTGTTGTTCTTACTTGAACAAGCATCCCACTTATGATTAACCTCTATTGCAAGCATCCGCAACTACAACAAAAGTATTAAGGTAAACCTAACCATAGCATGAAACATATGGATCCAAATCAGCCCCTTACGAAGCAACGCATAAACTAGGGTTTAAGCTTCTGTCACTCTAGCAACCCATCATCTACTTATTACTTCCCAATGCCTTCCTCTAGGCCCAAATAATGGTGAAGTGTTATGTAGTCGACGTTCACATAACACCACTAGAGGTTAGACAACATACATCTTATCAAAATATCGAACGAATATCAAATTCACATGACTAATAATAGCAAGACTTCTCCCTTGTCCTCAGGAACAAACGTAATTACTCATAAAGCATATTCATGTTCATAATCAGAGGGGTAATAATATGCATAAAGGATCTGAACATATGATCTTCCACCAAATAAACCAACTAGCATCAACTACAAGGAGTAATCAACACTACTAGCAACCTACTAGCACCAATCCCGGACTTGGAGACAAGAATTGGATACAAGAGATGAACTAGGGTTTGGAGATGAGATGGCGCTGGTGAAGATGTTGATGGAGATTGCCCTCTCCCGATGAGAGGAGCGTTGGTGATGATGATGGTGATGATTTTCCCCTCCCGGAGGGAAGTGTCCCCGGCAGAACAACTCTGCCGGAGCCCTAGATTGGTTCCGCCAAGGTTCTGCCTCGCGGCGGCGGAGTCTCGTCCCGAAAGGTTGCCTTCTATTTTTTTCTCATCGAAAGACTTCATATAGGAGAAGATGGGCATCGGAGAGCCACCAGGGGGGCCACGAGGTAGGGGGCGCGCCCAGGGGGGCGCCCCCACCCTCGTGAGCAGGGTGTGGGCCCCCTGGCCTTCATCTTTGGCGACAATTTTTCTTTATTTATTTTAAGGTATTCTGTGGAGTTTCAGGACTTTTGGAGTTGCACAGAATAGTCCTTCAATATTTGCTCCTTTTCCAGCCCAGAATTCCAGTTGCCGACATTCTCCCTCTTCATGTAAACCTTGTAAAATAAGAGAGAATAGCCATAAGTATTGTGACATAACGTGAAATAATAGCCCATAATGCAATAAATATTGACATAAAAGCATGATGCAAAATGGACGTATCAACTCCCCCAAGCTTAGACCTCGCTTGTCCTCGAGCGAAAGGCCGATAACAATAAATATGTTGTCACGCCCAATATGCGACCCTATCCAAAAGGAACTCGAAGGTCCCACCAAGGATAGACCCGCATATTGAAACGCTTTTGCAAGGTGGATATCATTACATCAACATTACATAATAGATGGGGATACATACAAGAGGCATACGATGCCACACGAATACAACATCACAATACATAAGATCATCATCCGACTACGGATGAAACACAAACAGAAACTCAAACGACATCCACCCTACTAGCCCAGGCTGCCGACCTAGAACCTATCCCCTGATCGAAGAAGCGGAAGAAGAACTCAACGCAAGCAAGCATCGCTCTCGCGTCATGATCATCGCACAACCTGTACCTGCAACTGTTGTTGTAGTAATCTGTGAGCCACAAGGACTCAGCAATCCCATTACCATGGGTATCAAGACTAGCAAAGCTTAATGGGAAAGGAAGGGGTAAAGTGGAGAGGTTGCAGCAGCGACTAAGCATATATGGTGGCTAACATATGCAAATAAGAGCGAGAAGAGAAGCAAAGGAACGGTCGTCAACTAGTAATGATCAATAGGTGATCCTGAACTCCTACTTACGTCAAACATAACCCAGAAACCGTGTTCACTTCCCGGACTCCGCCGAAAAGAGACCATCACGGCTACACACACGGTTGATGCATTTTAATTCAGATCTGGTGTCAAGTTATCTACAACCGGACATTAACAAATTCCCATTTGCCTATAACGGCAGGCACGGCTTTCGAAAGATTATACCCTGCAGGGGTGTCCCAACTTAGCCCATGATAAGCTCTCGTGATCAACGAAGGATATACCTTCTCCCAGGAAGACCCAATCAGACTCGGAATCCCGGTTTACAAGACATTTCGACAATGGTAAAACAAGACCAGCAAAGCCTCCCACTGTGCCGACAAATCCCGATAGGAGCTGCACATATCTCGTTCTCAGGGCACACCGGATGAGCCAGACGTCGGGTTGGCATAGACCCTGGTTGCCCAGGGGGCGCCGGACATCGCTCGGTTTGGACCAACACTTAGACAAGCATTGGCCTGGGGGGGGGGGCTAAAATAAAGATGACCCTCGGGTTGGCCGACCCAAGGGAAAGGTATAGGTGGTGGTGAGGCAAATGGTAAAACCAATGTTGGGCCTTGCTGGAGGAGTTTTATTCAAAGCGAACTGTCAAGGGGGTCCCATAAATCACCCGACCGCGTAAGGAACGCAAAATCCGGGAACATAACACCGGTATGACGGAAACTAGGGCGGCAAGAGTGGAACAAAACACCAGGCATAAGACCGAGTCTTCCACCCTTTACCAAGTATATAGATGCATTAATAATATAAGAGATATTGTGATATCCCAACCAAAATCCTGTCCACCATGGAGCAATCTTCAACTTCACCTGCAACTAGCAACGCTATAAGAGGGGCTGAGCAAAAGCGGTAACATAGCCAAACAACGGTTTTCATAGGAAAGGTGTCAAAGGTTAGAGGTTCATGGCAATATGGGAGGCTTGATAAACAGGTGATAGGTAGCGCAGCAAAGCGATAGAACGAAGAAACTAGCATAGCAATGATAGTAGTGAGATCCAGGGTAGCAGTCATCTTCCCTAAAATCCCGCAAGGAAGAAGAACGAGTCCATGAAGAAGACGAACGGATGAAGCCACGAAGACGAACCAAGCGTAGACGAACGAATCCTCACGATCGCAACGAAACAGGAACTAACAAGAAGAAGCACACAACATGGTAAACACACCACACATGAGCAAGGCATGATGCACAACAAGCATGATGCATGACAAGGCTACATGAAGCTACTCATGGCAAGAGATGATGCAAACAAGAGCAACACATCAAGGCAAGTTTAAATGAGGCCGGGAACAACATATAACAATTCCGGTAAGTCCTCATATGCATATTTCGAATTTGGTCCAGATCTGAATAAACCTTACGTTCAAGTTGTTAAACAACAAGTTAAGATGCACAAAGATGATCTACACGAGATTCTAGTCAAGTTACATATAAAGTTCATTTAATTCGGAGCTACGGCCTATAAGATATGAGCAACACAAGTTAAACATGACATTGATGCAAAATGCATACAAACATCAAGCAAAACACCTCAAAACAAGGATGCAACGTGATAATATGAAACTACATGCAATTCTAAGCAAGTTTCATATAGAGCACACTCAAAATGGAGCAACGGTTCGACACACACACACTATACAAGTTATAGCAACAATCTGTCCAAAACAGCAACTAGGCATATTGCAAGCATCAAAACAACATGCTACAGGACCTCAACAAGAAAACAAAAGGCATGGGCATGATGTACAGGTAAAGCATAACAAAACATGAACAATGAGCTATCTCCAGAAACTACTAGAACATGCTCAAACACACATGGCAAGATTGCTAATAATAACAATTCAGACTTTGCAGAAAATAACATCAGGTTGCAATGTTTAGAGCTATCAAACAACATGTTACAGGAACTTATCATGGCAAACAAAGGCATGACATGAATCTACTAATTGCAGAGATCAAAAGCCCCTTACTGACCATAAGCCAAAAAGGATCAGAAAATATGATGGCACCCACGTAAACATGGCAAGTTATATGACAGATTCACACATGGCAGGAACAACGATAAGTAGGCATGTAGATGAGCTTGTACCACTCACCACAGAGCAATAAATGGCATGACAAGGTAACCAACAGTAAGAAGACATGTTTATGAAGCTAAGCATGGCAAGAGCAAGTTCATAGGGTGCATGTATCACTAACAACAATCATGGAAACAACTGAACTTAATGTTAACAGGCTGACAACAACATTATTTAGCAACTTTGGAGCAAGATATGAACAAGCTACAACAAGCTATAAATGCAACCAGGGGCATGGATGGATAGAGCATGACATGTAGAACAAAACATATTTAGTGCTCATCTCCAGATTATGCATAGAATGACTAGTAGGAGCAGGTTTACATAGCATCACGAAATAACAGATTCAGCCTAGCAAAACAGCAACAGCGAGTACACTACTTAACAAGCTCGATTCACTCACCACAAGTCATTGCATGACAAGATAAGCATAGCATCATCAAGAAGACATGTTTGTGAAACAAACCAAGGCAACAACAAGTTCATAGCATGCAAGGATCAACTACAACAACCTTGGCAAAATTGAATAACATGTAAACAATCTGCCAGGAAACATTTTGAAGCAAAAGTAGAGCATGAAAATGACATGCTAGACTACTCCAGAATTGCAAACAGAGGCATGAATGGATAGACAATAACCATATGTTCAAAACACCCTTACTGAAGTATCTCAAAATATGCATGGATCTCTCTGTAGCAACAAGTTTACATGGCATCAAAATAACAGCAGAACAGGGACTAAAATCAGCAACATCACGATGCCTAGTTTGCATGCTTGTGCTAGTCACCACATTGATCACAAAAATACATGGTAAGCACCTCTATAAAGAAGATATGGCATAGATCAAAACACCTGTAGACATCAACCTCATAGGATGCACACATCAAACATGGCAAAAATGACAAATGAGCCCGTTCTGTTAACAGGCAGCAGACAACATCATGAAGCACTCTTGCAACGATGATTCAGGCATCAAGATGAGCTCAAATGAATATGATACAATGGGGTGAAATGAAGTACTCGTTGAGGTGAACAATTTGACATATTACACGCATGAAACGGAGCTACGGATGCAGAGATACGATGCGATGAACATGGCATGATAATGACAAAAATATTCGGGACTTAGTGAAAATATACCTCCGCGAAAGTCAACGGGACCACGCGGTACCGGGACGGAGTGGATCGGGGGAGGCGTTTGGTTCATCGAACTGGTGGATCTCATCCACCAGGCCGGATCTCGCCGGAGGATGGCCGGAGAAGCGGGCTGCGGCGACCGGAGACGAGGGAGAGGGCACCGGAGAGGGAGACGGGGCCGGAGGGAGACCGGGCCGGCCGGGATGCGACCGGAGGCGACCGGCCTCGGGCGCGGCGAGGGCGGATGGCGGCGGCCGGTGGCGAGGCAAGGGCCGGCGGCGGGGAGGCGCT
>NC_041393.1:37152509-37238352 GCF_002162155.2 Triticum dicoccoides
GCGGTAGAGACTACGGGCCCGGCGAGGCCCGGTTCGACCCGGGGCGGGCCGGATCTGGGCCCCGGGCGGCGGCGCGCGGTGGGATGGCGGCGGCGACACGTGGCGGGAGGAGATTGGCTGCGGCGGCGGCGGAGGTGATGTGGCACGCCCCCATTGGTCCGGCGACGTGGCCGACTGGACATGTCCGGCGGGCTTGGACATGTCCGGCGCGCGAGGGGAGCGGGGCTAGGGTTCCGTCTGCGAAAATGGACGGGGAGGACGTTTTTATAGGCATATGGAGCTAGGAGAGTCCAAATGAGGAGCGGTTTTCGGCCACGCGATCGTGATCGAACAACCGAGAGCATGGAGGGGAGTTTGCTGGGTTTTGGGCCACTTTGGAGGGGTGTTGGGCTGCAAGACGAAAGAGGCTTTGCGGGCTACGCGGTTAACCGGTGAAGTACCAAACGACCTCCAAATGGCACGAAACTTGACAGGCGGTCTACCGGTGCTATACCAAGGCCGCTTGGCAAGACTCGATCCATTCCGAGAATGTTTAACACCCACTCACAACAGGAGACAAAAGGGGAACGACGGAGGACATAGGAGCGCCGGATTGCAAAACGGACAACGGGGAAAATGCTCGGATGCATGAGACGAACACGTATGCAAAATGAAATGTACATGATGACATGATAAAATGCAACACGCAAGCAAATGACATGGCAACGATGGCGAATAACCGGCAGACACCTGGCGCATCAAAACCGGGGCGTTACATATGTCCTCATGTTTAGAGGTAGAGGCGTCGATAAAAATAAAATACGGACATGAAGGCATCATGATTATTTCATAACAGCAACATAAATAGATTTTGTCATATGGTTACTCATATTAAAGTGATGATCTTTTCACAAAGCCAAAGTATGAATCAGAAACCTTATTGAGCACCAACAAATTATAACCTCATTCATTGAAGCAATTGCAATTTATCATAACATCGGAAAGAGTCTATGTTAGAGCTTAAAAGCAAGTCCACATACTCAACTATCACTTAGTCCTTCATAATTGTTAATACTCACGCAATACTTGTGGTTACGAAGTTTTAATCGGACACAGAGAAAGATAGGGGCTTATAGTTTTGCCCCACAACCTTTTACCTCAAGGGTAATGTCAACAATAATAATTCATGCTCCCCCACATCCAATTAGATGTTCTTTCCAACATGATGATTGCCAAAGGATGAAATGAAAAAGGAAAGGTGAAGATCACCGTGACTCTTGCATAAGGTAGAGGAGAATAATAAAAGATAGGCCCTTCGCAGAGGGAAGCAGAGGTTGTCATGCGCGTTTAGTGTTGATGCACAAAATCTTAATGCAAAAGAACGTCACTTTATATTGCCCCTTGTATGTGAACCTTTATTATGCAGTCCGTCGCTTTTATTGCATCCACAACAAGTTCATACAAAGTTTATTTTCTCCGCACTAATAAGTCATGCATATTTAGAGAGCAATTTTTATTGCTTGCACCGATGACAACTTACTTGAGGGATCTTACTCAATCCATAGGTAGATATGGTGGACTCTCATGGTAGAACTGGTTTAAGGGTATTTGGAAGCACAAGTAGTATTTCTACTTAGTGCTGAGAATTTGGCTAGCATGAGGGGGAAAGGCAAGCTCATCACCGTAGAGGATCCATGACAACATACTTTATCTCAGATGTAAGAAAACATAACTCATTATGTTGTCTTCCTTGTCCAACATCAACTCTTTAGCATGTCATATTTTAATGAGTGCTCCCAATCATAAAAGATGTCAATGATAATATATCTATATGTGAAACCTCTCTTTCCTTATTACTTCCTATTAATTGCAACGATGACCAAAGCTATATTTGCCAACTCCCAACAACTTTTAATCATCATACTCTTTCTATGTGGAGTCATTACTTTCAGTAAGGTTAATATGAACTCTTTGATTCTTTTTATTCTTTTTCTTCTAATCACCCAAGATCATGGCAAAATACTCAAGCCCTTGACTCAACGCTAATCTTTATTATATAGCTCACGGACTCGATTACAAAGAAGGAACATAAAGCAAAATTCAAAACTAGATCATGCCATGACTTTATTCTACTAAATCAAGATACTACTAATAGGATCGAACTAAGAAAAACGGTAAAGATAGGAGTTGTGATGGTGATACGATACCAGGGCACCTCCCCCAAGCTTGGCAGTTGCCAAGGGGAGTGCCCATACCCATGTGATTATATCCTCGGAGGTGATGGAGGTGGTGATGATGATGGTGGATAATCGCACATCGAGCGTAAAAGTTCCTCCAACTTGCGGATAATGTTCTTGAGCCTGGCAATATGATCCTTCAACAAAATATTCTCCTGTGTAAGATACTTGTTCTGTATGCGGGCTAACTCAATCATCTAGAAGGCTTCAATCTCTGTTGGAGTGAAAAGGTTAGGTAAAGGTTGAGGGATGTCTTCTTCTTTCACCACCAGAGCTTGAACCTCCATAGCCTTCTTGATCCTTTCATCCTTTTTGATCTCTTCTGGTTCCTCTCTTTCCAACTCTATCTTCAATAGCCAGGCATCTTTGTCTTCATTGTTGGAGGAGGGAGAAGTCATGGTGCTCTAAATCTGCAACAGAAATAGCTCGAAACGAAAACAGAGGATATTTGCGTGATACGAGAGTCAAAACCTTCGGGAGTATATACAATGAACTTTTACCGACCAAAATACGTATTGTGCAAGGAAACAGAGTCCAAAGGGCACACGAGGTGCTCACGAGGTAGGGGGCGCGCCCAGTGGGGTAGGGCGCGCCCTCCACCCTCGTGGAGGCCTCGTGTCCTCCCCGGACTGCTACTTATTTTTCTATTTTTCTAAATATTCCAAAATGGAGAAATATTGCCTTAAAAATTGTTTTGGAGTCGGTTTACCTACCGTACCACATACCTATTCCTTTTCGGAGTCTGGAACGTTCTGGAAAGTGTCCTTTATGTATTCCTCCGGGGTTACGGTTTCAATAATATTAATTTCAACATTTATAGGATTACCTGAGATATAGTGTTTGATCCTTTGACCGTTTACCACCTTCGGATTTGTGCCTGCGAAGTTGTTGATTTTTATGGCACCGAAACGATAGACCTCCTCGATAACGTAAGGACCTTCCCATTTGGAGAGAAGTTTTCCTGCAAAAAATCTTAAACGAGAGTTGTATAGCAATACATAATCACCTACATTGAACTCACGCTTTTGTATTCTTTTGTCATGCCATCTTTTAACCTTTTCTTTAAACAACTTGGCATTTTCATAAGCTTGGGTTCTCCATTCATCAAGTGAGCTAATATCAAATAACCTCTTCTCACCGGCAAGTTTGAAATCACAGTGAGCTCTTTAACAGCCCCGTATGCCTTATGTTCTAGTTCGAGAGTTAAGTGACAAGCTTTTCCATAAACCATTTTGTACGGAGACATACCCATAGGATTTTTGTATGCAGTTCTATAGGCCCATAATGCGTCATTCAGTTTCTTGGACCAATTCTTTCTAGACCTATTGACAATCTTTTGCAAGATTAATTTGAGCTCTCTATTGCTCAATTCTACCTGACCACTAGACTGTGGGTGATATGGTGATGCAATTCTATGATTAACGTCGTATTTAGCAAGCATCTTACGGAAAGCACCATGAATAAAGTGTGAACCACCATCAGTCATTAAATATCTAGGGACTCCAAACCTCGGAAAAATAACTTCCTTAAGCATTTTAATAGAAGTGTTATGATCAGCACTACTAGTTGGAATAGCTTCTACCCACTTAGTAACGTAATCAACAGCAACTAAAATATGAGTATATCCATTAGAGGCAGGAAAAGGTCCCATATAATCAAAGCCCCAAACATCGAATGGTTCAATAACAAGTGAATAATTCATAGGCATTTCTTGACGTCTACTAATATTACCAATTCTTTGACATTCATCGCACGACAAAACAAACTTACGGGCATCCTTGAAGAGAGTAGGCCAATAAAAACCGGATTGCAATACCTTATGTGCAGTTCTATCTCCAGCGTGGTGTCCTCCATAAGCTTCGGAGTGACACTTGCGTAGGATCTGTTCCTGTTCATGCTCAGGTACACAACGTCTAATAACACCATCTACTCCTTCTTTATAAAGATTTGGGTCATCCCAAAAGTAATGTCGCAAGTCATAGAAAACCTTTTTCTTTTGTTGGTATGTGAAGCTAGGTGGTAAAAATTTAGCAACAATATAATTAGCATAATCAGCATACCAAGGAGTGCTACGAGAAGTGCTTATGACATTTAGTTGTTCATCAGGAAAGCTATCATCAATAGGTAGTGGGTCATCAAGAACATTCTCTAACCTAGATAAGTTGTCCTCAACGGGGTTCTCAGCTCCTTTTCTATCAACAATATGTAGATCAAATTCTTGCATAAGGAGAACCCATCTAATAAGTCTAGGTTTTGCATCTTTCTTTTCCATAAGATATTTAATAGCATCATGGTCTGTGTGAATAGTTACTTTAGAATCAACAATATAGGGTCTGAATTTATCACAAGCAAATACAACTGCTAAAAGTTCCTTTTCGGTAGTAGCATAATTTCTTTGAGCATTGTCTAGAGTCTTACTAGCATAATGGATAACATTCAATTTCTTATCAACTCTTTGCCCTAGAATAGCACCTACAGCATAATCACTAGCATCACACATAATTTCAAATGGTAAATTCCAATCAGGTGGCTAGACAACAGGTGCTGAGACTAATGCTTTCTTAAGTATTTCAAATGCTTCTACACAATCATCATCAAAAACAAATGGTACATATTTTTGTAATAAATTAGTCAGGGGCCGAGAGATTTTTGAGAAGTCCTTAATGAACCTCCTATAAAATCCGGCGTGACCACGGAAACTTCTTATTCCTTTGATGTCCTTGGGACATGGCATCTTTTCAATAGCATCAACCTTAGCTTTATCAATTTCAATACCTCTTTCAGAAACTTTGTGCCCCAAGACAATACCTTCATTAACCATAAAGTGACACTTTTCCCAATTCAAGACAAGATTAGTTTCTTCACATCTTTGCAAAACTCGAGCAAGATTGCTCAAGCAATCATCAAAAGAGGAACCATAGACGGAAAAGTCGTCCATGAAAACCTCACAAATTTTCTCGCAAAAGTCAGAGAATATAGCCATCATGCATCTTTGAAAGGTAGCAGGTGCATTACATAAACCAAAAGGCATACATCTATAAGCAAAAGTACCAAAAGGGCATGTAAAAGTAGTCTTTGATTGATCTTTAGCCTACACAGGTATTTGAGAAAAACCGGAATAACCATCTAGAAAGCAATAGTGTGTATGTTTGCATAATCTTTCTAGCATTTGATCAATAAAAGGTAAGGGGTAATGATCTTTCTTAGTAGCCTTATTTAATTTGCGGAAATCAATTACCATCCTATAACCTGTGATAATTCTTTGCGGAATCAATTCATCTTTATCATTAGGGACAGCAGTAATACCTCCCTTCTTAGGGACACAATGGACATGACTTACCCACTGACTATCAGCAATGGGATAAATTATACCTGCCTCCAGAAGCTTGAGTATTTCCTTTCTTACCACTTGTTTCATTTTAGGATTCAAACATCGCTGAGGATCACAAACTGGTTTGGCATCCGCTTCCAAATTTATTTTATGTTGACATAGAGTGGGACTGATGCCCTTAAGCTCATCCAGAGTATATCCAATAGCGGCACGATGCTTCTTTAGAGTTTTCAATAATCTTTCTTCTTCATGCTCTGAAAGGTTAGCGCTAATAATGACAGGATATATTTTCTTTTCATCAAGATAAGCATATTTAAGATTATCAGGCAACGGTTTAAGCTCAAACACGGGATCAACCTTGGGTGGAGGAGGATCCCCTAGAATTTCAACAGGCAAATTGTGTTATAGAATAGGTTCCTGTTTAAAGAATACTTCATCTATTTCCCTTCTTTCATTCATGAACATATCATTTTCATGGTCTAGCAAATAGTGTTCTAAAGGATCACTAGGAGGTACAACAATAGAAGCAAGACCAATAATTTCATCCTTACTAGGCAATTCTTCCTCACGATGTTGTTTACTAAATTTAGAGAAATTAAACTCATGAACCATATCATCCAAGCCAATAGTAACAATATTCTTTTCACAGTCTATCTTAGCATTAACAGTATTCAAGAAGGGTCTACCAAATATAATGGGGCAAAAGCTATCTTGTGGAGAACCAAGAACAAGAAAATCAGCGGGATATTTGGTTTTCCCACACAAGACTTCAACATGTCTAACAATTCCCACTGGCGAAATAGTGTCTCTATTAGCAAGCTTAATTGTGACATCAATTTCTTCTAACTTAATAGGTGCAATATCATGCATAATTTCTTTGTATAAGTCAATGGGTATAACACTAGCACTAGCACCCATATCACATAAGCCATGATAACAATGATCTCCTATTTTAACAGAAATAACAGGCACGCCTACCACATGTCTATGTTTATCTCTATCACAGGGTTTAGCAATTCTAGCAGTTTCACCAGAGAATTGAATAACATGCCCATCAATATTATCAGACAAGAGATCTTTAACAATAGCAATATTGGGTTCTACTTTGACTTGCTCAGGTGATGTATAAGTCCTAATATTACTTTTACGGACAACAGTTGAAGCTTTAGCATGATCCTTCATTCTAACAGGGAAAGGTGGTTTCTCAGCATAAGAAGTGGGAACAATAGGATCATTATAAGTGACAGTCTTTTCTTCAACTTTAATAGGTGCATCTACTTTTACTTCTAATGGAAGATGATATTTAAACCACTTCTCCTTGGGGAGATCAATATAAGTAGCAAAAGATTCACAGAAAGAAGCTACTATCTCGGAGTTAAGTCCATATTTAGTGCTAAACTTACGGAAAATATCGGTATCCATAAAAGATTTAACACAATCAAACTTAGGTGTCATACCTGACTCCTTACCTTCGTCGAGGTCCCAATCTTCAGAGTTGTGTTTAATTCTATCCAATAAATTCCATCTAAATTCAATAGGCTTCATCATAAAAGAGCCAGCACAAGAAGTATCGAGCATGGTGCGATTGTTATCAGAAAGCCGAACATAATTTTTTTGCATAATCACTTCTCTTGCGAGCTCATGATTGGGGCATGAATATAACATTGATTTAAGCCTCCCCCAAGCTTGAGCGATGCTTTCTCCTTTGCGAGGCCAAAAATTATATATATAATTGCGATCACGATGAACAAGATGCATAGGGTAATACTTTTGATGAAATTCCAATTTCAATCTTTTATAGTTCCATGATCTCATATCATCACATAGCCTATACCATGTCAATGCGTCTCCCTTCAAAGATAAAGGGAAGGCCTTCTTCTTAACAACATCATCAGGGTATACCTGCAAGCTTAAATAGTCCACAAACATCATCCACATAGCGTAGATGTTCATCAGGATGCGTTGTTCCATCTCCTATAAAAGTGTTAGCTAGTAGTTTTTCCATCATACCCGAAGGAATCTGAAAAGGAGTTCCATTTTCAATAGGTTTAGTAGGTTCAGCAGGTTGAGGAGCAACTCTTTGCTCTACTGGATGAGGTGAAGATACCCTGAACAAGCCCCTCAGACAATTACTTTCCATAGTAACAAGTGACAGAAAATTTCAGCACACTATATAAATTTTTTCCTTACCAAATTCCACCTACCAAAGGCGCTTCACTCCCCGACAACGGCGCCAGAAAAGAGTCTTGATGACCCACAAGTATAGGGGATCTATCGTAGTCCTTTTGATAAGTAAGAGTGTCGAACCCAACGAGGAGCAGAAGGAAATGATAAGTGGTTTTCAGCAAGGTATTCTCTGCAAGTACTGAAATAAGTGGTAACAGATAGTTTTGTGATAAGATAAATTGTAACAAGCAACAAGTAACAAAAGTAAATAAAGTGCAACAAGGTGGCCCAATCCTTTTTGTAGCAAAGGACAAGCCTGGAAAAACTCTTATAATAGGAAAAGCGCTCCCGAGGACACATGGGAATATCGTCAAGCTAGTTTTCATCACGCTCATATGATTCGTGTTCGGTACTTTGATAATTTGATATGTGGGTGGACCGGTGCTTGGGTGCTGTTCTTACTTGAACAAGCATCCCACTTATGATTAACCTCTAT
Organism: Triticum dicoccoides; assembly: GCF_002162155.2. Taxonomy (NCBI): domain Eukaryota; kingdom Viridiplantae; phylum Streptophyta; class Magnoliopsida; order Poales; family Poaceae; genus Triticum; species Triticum dicoccoides. Next base: position 37,160,719 of record NC_041393.1, read on the forward strand.
TGCAAGCATCCGCAACTACAACAAAAGTATTAAGGTAAACCTAACCATAGCATGAAACATATGGATCCAAATCAGCCCCTTACGAAGCAACGCATAAACTAGGGTTTAAGATTCTGTCACTCTAGCAACCCATCATCTACTTATTACTTCCCAATGCCTTCCTCTAGGCCCAAATAATGGTGAAGTGTTATGTAGTCGACGTTCACATAACACCACTAGAGGTTAGACAACATACATCTTATCAAAATATCGAACGAATATCAAATTCACATGACTACTAATAGCAAGACTTCTCCCTTGTCCTCTGGAACAAACATAATTACTCACAAAGCATATTCATGTTCATAATCAGAGGGGTAATAATATGCATAAAGGATCTGAACATATGATCTTCCACCAAATAAACCAACTAGCATCAACTACAAGGAGTAATCAACACTACTAGCAACCTACTAGCACCAATCCCGGACTTGGAGACAAGAATTGGATACAAGAGATGAACTAGGGTTTGGAGATGAGATGGCGCTGGTGAAGATGTTGATGGAGATTGCCCTCTCCCGATGAGAGGAGCGTTGGTGATGATGATGGTGATGATTTCCCCCTCCCAGAGGGAAGTGTCCCCGGCAGAACAGCTCTGCCGGAGCCCTAGATTGGTTCCGCCAAGGTTCCGCCTCGCGGCGGCGGAGTCTCGTCCCGAAAGACTGCCTTCTATTTTTTTCTCATCGAAAGACTTCATATAGGAGAAGATGGGCATCGGAGAGCCACCAGGGGGCCCACGAGGTAGGGGGCGCGCCCCCACCCTCGTGAGCAGGGTGTGGGCCCCCTGGCCTTCATCTTTGGCGATGATTTTTCTTTATTTATTTTAAGGTATTCTGTGGAGTTTTAGGACTTTTGGAGTTGCGCAGAATAGTCCTTCAATATTTGCTCCTTTTCCAGCCCAGAATTCCAGATGCCGGCATTCTCCCTCTTCATGTAAACCTTGTAAAATAAGAGAAAATAGCCATAAGTATTGTGACATAACGTGAAATAACAGCCCATAATGCAATAAATATTGACATAAAAGCATGATGCAAAATGGACGTATCACCCATCCGGTGGGTCCCTACTGTCAGGTGGAGGAATCATTATTTTGCGCGTAATAAGGAGGCACTTCCTTGCTGCGGCCGTGGACCCAGTTGTCAACCTCTCCACGTATAGTACTCTTCTGATGGAAGTCGTTCATTGACCACATTGACCATGCCGCGCCGAGAGCACCAAGGCGGTGGACGACGGCGAGACCTAGGAAGGGAACGACACGGAGTCGGGGAAGACGCGGCAGTGGATGCTCATGCAGAGAGGAAGGGTTCACTGGTTCGGCTGCGGTGTGAGGCTGCCGTCGCCGCAGAATAACAGGGGGTGGGGTGAGTGGGGGAATGGCCTAGCCAGTGGTGGGAGTTGTAGGGGGCGGTGAGGCCTCCGCGGCAGCACAGCCGACCATGGGAGGCATGAGCAGGCGACATGATCGGCGCTGCTTTGGGCGACTGGAGCAAGAAGACCAGAGGTTGAAAAAGCACGACGGCCGTTGGATGGACATCGTACGGTCACTACAACTAGAATCGTTTATATTGACTAAGTTGATAAAGCCCTTGATACGCATCAACTTAGTAAGCCCACAGGTCAGCCTCCGAAATGGTGCGCCCCAGATGTCAGGGGGAGGAATCATTTCTTGGGCGGGTGAAGTTAGAATATCCGAGGTTGAAGAAGAAGCACGACATCCGTTGGATCCATGTGTTGACTATAAGTTGACAAAGGCTTGCATACGCGTCAACTTTTTTTTTGAGGGGACACGTCAACTTAGTAGGCCCACAAGTGTGTGGCAGAGAACTTATAGCCCATTTGAGATTTGTAAGAATGTACAGCCCATTTTTGAATTCTAATGGAATTTACTACAACCCATTTATAGTTTGTTAAAAGTACATCCCATTTTCTAGCTAGGACAACAATTAATAATTTCAATCAACCATTTAAAACAAAATTCAATAAAATTTCCCACATTTTGATGGGATCTGAAATATTTTTATCCCGAAATTTCTAGTTAGATTAAATACAATTTTAATATAAATTTGTATTACGTAAAAATCCAATGAAACATTGCGCGCACAACAATTAATGAAATTAAAATTTTCAAAATCCAAAAATAATATTTTATAAACTAATTACGTGTTTGGTGCATTTTTTTATAGTTACAGCCCGGTTTTTATAATTACATCCCATTTATTATTTCTTAAAGCCCATTTTCTTATTAAGCCTAATGCATCCCTCCTAGGAAAGATTTGCAGCCCAGCGGGGCGGAGAATAACAAGTTGACCTTGCCTGGGTATTCCTAAAAAAAAGTATAGCTGGGCTCAAATCAGTGGCAAAACAATTGCTCGTTCCAGGGATAGCAATAAATTAAGATGCAAAACTATATCATTACTTGTGTCATCATAGTTCTAGTGCTTCATTACAACACCGGGAGTTGATTTTTGTTTTTCTTCCGCTTGTTCTTCCCCTTCATCACTTGGTTCAATAACAGCCAAGCTTCACCTTCAATGTAAGATTTGGCATGTCAATTAGGGAGCACAAGTATAGCACTAAAGAACGACATTAATTTTCTGATGAAAGTGGCAAAATACAGGCCAACAGTTGTGAAATATCCTTATCTTACCTCAATGGGATATTACGGTGCACATACAGATTGGTAGTCTTGTCTCCATTTGTGCAGTTCACTAAAATCAAGCAACATTACCATACAAGTAGCACAACATATGAAAGCACGTTGCACAATCATATGAAAGAAGGCTAGTACTGACCTCTCATGACGCGGAATTCAAACAACTCACAAGAAGAAGATTTGAACCAAATTTGCCAACATGGATAGAAAGTAACATCTCCTCTTGTGCAGTTCCACTAAGATCAAGCAATCAAGCAACGTTGTTGGTGTGACATTTTGGTTGAACTGCACAGAACACTCTTAAAACAAAAGTGTTTTGTGCAGTGCAACAAAAGTTCACAATAGCAACAAGGTGAAGTAGATAACCCTGTTTACACAGAGGTGCAAAGGAAACAACGAGTGGTCAATAACGGTGGATGACACAGAAGCCAACAAAAAGAAGTATCTAACTTATCTAAATGGGAAAGAAAGCAAGACAGTAGCATTTCTCAAACGGTGGAATTGATTCATATCAACAGAGAGATTATATTAACAATAAAATTCGTTAAACATGTAATTTACTTTTAACCATGGCATTGCATCAATTTTCGAGCGGCATTATTAGAGGGTGTTTGTTTACAGGGACCTTTTGGTGTAGGGACTAAAAAAAGTCCCTGTCAGTCCCATCTAAACCAAACAGGAGGGATTTTTAGGGACTAAAAGTGGGCATTTGGGACTAAAGAAAGAAGACCCCGAGGGAGAGTCTTTTGGGGACCTTTTCCAACAGTTGCCCCTGCCCCGCATCGCACCTTATCTCTATTAGTTCACTACTAAGGGTAACATGGTCTTTTAGCATGTCATTTAGTAACCTCTAGTCCATCTTTAGTCCTTGGAACCAAGCAGGTAGGGACTAGGGACTGTTTAGTTGGGACTAAAAAAGCCCTAGGACTTTTTAACCAAACAGGGCCTTAGATTAACAACGGCTAAAGAGTTGCACGGGACAGTGGATGCACCAGCACCATGTGCATCTACCGATGTATGATGGGGTGATGCACAACCTGTTGCAATAAAGAACAAACAAGCAATGAGCATATTTGTGTTGGTCCCAATTTTGTTATCTTTAGACACATTTCCCTATGTGAGCGCAACAAATCTAGTCCTGCTCAAACTCTACAGCCTTGTCCCCCAAAACAAAAAGATCAGTTCGTTACAAATGTCGTACTGCATTTGTCATTGTTTTCCCTTCTCGACCAACGTAGGTGCTGGATAGCCAGTTTGTACTAGTACTTTCCCCCCTTCCTTTCCTCTTTGAACCACGTCCTAGTTTCATGCTATACAACTTTCCCCACTACTTTCCCCCATTCCTTTCCTCTTTGAACCACGTCCTAGATTCATGCTATACAACTTTCCCCACTACTTTCTGTTGGGGAACGTTGCAGAAAATAAAAAAATTCCTACGGTTTCACCAAGATCCATCTATGAGTTCATCTAAGCAACGGGTCATGGGAGAGAGATTGCATCTACATACCACTTGTAGATCACGTGCGGAAGCGTTCAAGAGAACGGTGATGATGGAGTCGTACTCGCCGTGATTCAAATCACCGATGACCAAGTGCCGAACGGACAGCACCTCCGCGTTCAACACACGTACGGAGCGGATGATGTCTCCTCCTTCTTGATCCAGCAAGGGGGAAGGAGAGGTTGATGATGATCCAGCAGCACGACAGCGTGGTGGTGGATGCAGCAGAACTCCGGCAGGGCTTCGCCAAGCTGCTGCGGGAGGAGGACGAGGTGTAGCAGGGGGAGGGAGGCGCCAAGATACAGGGTGCGGCTGACCTCCCCCCTGCCCTCCTTTATATAGGCCCCCAGGGGGGGCGCCGGCCCTGGGAGATGCAATCTCCCAAGGGGGCGGCGGCCAAGGGGGGTGGAGTGCCCCCCAAGGCAAGTGGTGCGCCCCCCGCCTAGGCTTTCCAACCCTAGGCGCAGGGGGGCCCAAGTGGGGGGCGCACCAGCCCACTAGGGGCTGGTTCCCCTCCCACTTCAGCCCACGGGGCCCTCCGGGATAGGTGGCCCCACCCGGTGGACCCCCGGGACCCTTCCGGTGGTCCCGGTACAATACCGGGTGACCCCGAAACTTTCCCGATGGCCGAAACAGCACTTCATATATATAATTCTTTACCTCCGGACCATTCCGAAACTCCTCGTGACGTCCGGGATCTCATCCGGGACTCCAAACAACATTCAGTTTGCTACATACTCATATTCATACAACCCTAGCGTCACCGAACCTTAAGTGTGTAGACCCTACGGGTTCGGGAGACATGTAGACATGACCGAGATGGCTCTTCGGTCAATAACCAACAGCAGGATCTAGATACCCATGTTGGCTCACACATACTCCTCGATGATCTCATCGGATGAACCACGATGTCGAGGATTCAAGCAATCCCGTATACTATTCCCTTTGTGAGACGGTATGTTACTTGCCCGAGACTCGATCGTCGGTATCCCAATACCTCGTTCAGTCTCGTTACCGGCAAGTCACTTTACTCGTACCGTAATGCATGATCCTGTGACTAGACACTTGGTCACTTTGAGCTCATTATGATGATGCACTACCGAGTGGGCCCAGTGATACCTCTCCATAATACGGAGTGACAAATCCCAGTCTCGATCCGTGTCAACCCAACAGACACTTTCGGAGATACCTGTAGTGCACCTTTATAGTCACCCAGTTACGTTGTGACATTTGGTACACCCAAAGCACTCCTACGTTATCCGGGAGTTACACGATCTCATGGTCTAAGGAAAAGATACTTGACATTGGAAAAGCTCTGGCAAAACGAACTACACGATCTTGTGCTATGCTTAGGATTGGGTCTTGTCCATCACATCATTCTCCTAATGATGTGATGCTGTTATCAACGACATCTAATGTCCATAGTCAGGAAACCATGACTATCTGTTGATCAACGAGCTAGTCAACTAGAGGCTTACTAGGGACATATTATGGTCTGTGTATTCACACGTGTATTACGATTTCTGGATAATACAATTATAGCATGAATAAAGACAATTATCATGAACAAGGAAATATAATAATAATCCTTTTATTATTGCCTCTAGGGCATATTTCCAACAGTCTCCCACTTGCACTAGAGTCAATAATCTAGTTACATTGTGATGAATCGAACACCCATAGAGTTCTGGTGTTGATCATGTTTTGCTCGCGAGAGAGGTTTAGTCAACGGATCTGCGACATTCAGATCCATATGTACTTTGCAAATATCTATGTCTCCATCTTGAATATTTTCACGGATGGAGTTGAAGCGACGCTTGATGTGCCTGGTCTTCTTGTGAAACCTGGGCTCCTTGGCAAGGGCAATAGCTCTAGTGTTGTCACAGAAGAGTTTGATCGGCCCCGACGCATTGGGTATGACTCCTAGGTCGGTGATGAACTCCTTCACCCAAATTGCTTCATGCGCTGCCTCCGAGGCTGCCATGTACTCCGCTTCACATGTAGATCCCGCCACGACGCTCTGCTTGCAGCTGCACCAGCTTACTGCTCCACCATTCAACATATACACGTATCCGGTTTGTGACTTAGAGTCATCTAGATCTGTGTCGAAGCTAGCGTCGACGTAACCCTTTACGGCGAGCTCTTCATCACCTCCATAAACGAGAAACATGTCCTTTGTCCTTTTCAGGTACTTCAGGATATTCTTGACCGCTGTCTAGTGTTCCTTGTCGGGATTACTTTGGTATCTTCCTACCAAACTTACGGCAAGGTTTACACCAGGTCTGGTACACAGCATGGCATACATAATAGATCCTATGTCTGAAGCATAGGGGATGACATTCATCTCTTCTTTATCTTTTGCCGTGGTCGGGCATTGAGCCGAGCTCAATCTCACACCTTGCAGTACAGGCAAGAACCCTTTCTTGGACTAATCCATTTTGAACTTCTTCAAAATCTTATCAAGGTATGTGCTTTGTGAAAGACCTATGAGGCGTCTCGATCTATCCCTATAGATCTTGATGCCTAATATGTAAGCAGCTTCTCCAAGGTACTTCATTGAAAAACACTTATTCAAGTAGGCCTTAATGCCGTCCAAAAGTTCTATATCATTTCCCATCAAAAGTATGTCATCTACATATAATATGAGAAATGCTACAGAGCTCCCACTCACTTTCTTGTAAACGCAGGCTTCTCCATAAGTCTGCATAAACCCAAACGCTTTGATCATCTCATCAAAGCGAATGTTCCAACTCCGAGATGCTTGCACCAGCCCATAAATGGATCGCTGGAGCTTGCATACTTTGTTAGCATTCTCAGGATCGACAAAACCCTCCGGCTGCATCATATACAGTTCTTCCTTAAGATGCCCGTTAAGGAATGCCGTTTTGACGTCCATCTGCCATATCTCATAATCATAGTATGCGGCAATTGCTAACATGATTCAGACGGACTTCAGCTTCGCTACGGGAGAGAATGTCTCATCGTAGTCAACCCCTTGAACTTGTCGATAACCCTTAGCGACAAGTCGAGCTTTATAGACGGTAATATTACCATCCGTGTCCGTCTTCTTCTTAAAGATCCATTTGTTTTCTATCGCTCGCCGATCATCGGGCAAGTCAGTCAAAGTCCATACTTTGTTTTCATACATGGATTCTATCTCGGATTGCATGGCTTCAAGCCATTTGTTGGAATCTGGGCCTGCCATCGCTTCTTCATAGTTCGAAGGTTCACCATTGTCTAACAACATGATTTCCAGGACAGGGTTGCCATACCACTCTGGTGTGGAACGTGTCCTTGTGGACCTACGAGGTTCTGTAGCAACTTGATCCGAAGTACCTTGATCATCATCATTAATTTCCTCTCCAGTTGGTGTAGGCACCACAGGAACATTTTCCTGAGCTGTACTACTTTCCGGTTCAAGAGGTAGTACTTCATCGAGTTCTACTTTCCTCGCACTTACTTCTTTCGAGAGAAACTCTTTTTCCAGAAAGGATCCGTTCTTGGCAACAAAGGTCTTGCCCTCGGATCTTAAGTAGAAGGTATACCCAATGGTTTCCTTAGGGTATCCTATGAAGACGCATTTTTCCGACTTGGGTTCGAGCTTTTCAGGTTGTAATTTCTTGACATAAGCATCGCATCCCCAAACTTTTAGAAACGACAGCTTAGGTTTCTTCCCAAACCATAATTCATACGGTGTCGTCTCGACGGATTTAGATGGTGCCCTATTTAAAGTGAATGTAGCTGTCTCTAGAGCGTATCCCCAAAATGATAGCGGTAAATCGGTAAGAGACATCATAAACCGCACCATATCCAATAGAGTGTGATTACGACGTTCGGACACACCGTTACGCTGAGGTGTTCCAGGCGGTGTGATTTGTGAAACGATTCCACATCTCCTTAAGTGTGTACCAAATTCGTGACTTAAGTATTCTCCTCCACGATCTGATCGTAGGAACTTTATCTTTCGGTCACGTTGATTCTCTACCTCATTCTCAAATTCCTTGAACTTTTCAAAGGTCTCAGACTTGTGTTTCATCAAGTAGACATACCCATATCTACTCAAGTCATCAGTGAGAGTGAGAACATAACGATATCCTCCGCGAGCCTCAACGCTCATTGGACCGCACACATCGGTATGTATGATTTCCAAGAAGTTGGTTGCTCGCTCCATTGTTCCGGAGAATGGAGTCTTGGTCATTTTGCCCATGAGGCATGGTTCGCATGTGTCAAATGATTCATAATCGATAGACTCTAAAAGTCCATCAGCATGGAGCTTCTTCATGCGCTTGACACCAATGTGACCAAGGCGGCAGTGCCACAAGTATGTGGGACTATCGTTATCAACTTTACATCTTTTGGTATTCACGCTATGAATATGTGTAACATTACGTTCGAGATTCATTAAGAATAAACCATTGACTATCGGGGCATGACCATAAAACATATCTCTCATATAAATAGAACAACCATTATTCTCGGATTTAAATGAGTAGCCATCTTGTATTAAACGAGATCCAGATACAATGTTCATGCTCAAACTTGGCACTAAATAACAATTATTGAGGTTCATAACTAATCCCGTGGGTAAATGTAGAGGTAGCGTGCCGACGGCGATCACATCGACCTTGGAACCATTCCCGACGCGCATCATCACCTCGTCCTTCGCCAGTCTCCGCTTATTTCGCAGCTCCTGCTGTGAGTTACAAATATGAGCAACGACACCGGTATCAAATACCCAGGAGTTACTACGAGTACTGGTAAGGTACACATCAATTACATGTATATCAAATATACCTTTAGTGTTGCCGGCCTTCTTGTCCGCTAAGTATTTGGGGCAGTTCCGCTTCCAGTGACCCTTCCCCTTGCAATAAAAGCTCTCAGTCTCAAGCTTGGGTCCATTCTTTGACTTCTTCCCGGCAACTGGCTTACCGGGTGTGGCAACATCTTTGCCGTCCTTCTTGAAGTTCTTCTTACCCTTGCCCTTCTTGAACTTAGTGGTCTTATTGACCATCAACACTTGATGTTCTTTCTTGATTTCAACCTCTGCTAACTTCAGCATTGAAAATACTTCAGGAATGGTCTTCACCATCCCCTGCATATTGTAGTTCAACAGAAAGCTCTTGTAGCTCGGTGGGAGCAACTGAAGGATTCTGTCAATGACCGCCTCGTCCGGGAGGTTGATCTCCAGCTGGGACAGGCGGTTGTGCAACCCAGACATTTTGAGTATGTGCTCACTGACAGAACTGTTTTCCTCCATCTTACAACTATAGAACTTGCCGGAGACTTCATATCTCTTGACCCGGGCATGAGCTTGAAAAACCATTTTCAGCTCCTCGAACATCTCATATGCTTCGTGTTTCTCAAAACGCTTTTGGAGCCCCGGTTCTAAGCTGTAAAGCATGCTGCACTGAACGAGGGAGTAATCATCGGCACGTGACTGCCAAACATTCATAACGTCTTGGTTCTCTGGGATGGGTGCTTCACCTAGCGGTTCATCTAGGACATATGCTTTCTTGGCTGCTATGAGGATGATCCTCAGGTTCTGGACCCAGTCCGAATAGTTGCTGCCATCATCTTTCAGCTTGGTTTTCTCTAGGAACGTGTTGAAGTTCATGTTGACATGAGCGTTGGCCATTTGATCTACAATACATATTTTGCAAAGATTTTAGACTAAGTTCATGATAATTAAGTTCATCTAATCAAATTATTGAATGAACTCCCACTCAGATTTGACATCCCTCTAGTCATCTAAGTGTTACACGATCCGAGTCGACTAGGCCGTGTCCGATCATCACGTGAGACGGACTAGTCATCATCGGTGAACATCTCCATGTTGATCGTATCTTCCATACGACTCATGTTCGACCTTTCGGTCTCTTGTGTTCCGAGGCCATGTATGTACATGCTAGGCTCGTCAAGTTAACCCTAAGTGTTCTGCATGTGTAAATCTGTCTTACACCCGTTGTATGTGAACGTAAGGATCTATCACACCCGATCATCACGTGGTGCTTCGAAACGACGAACTTTAGCAACGGTGCACAGTTAGGGGGAACACTTTCTTGAAATTATTATAAGGGATCATCTTATTTACTACCACCGTTCTAAGTAAACAAGATGCATAAAACATAATAAACATCACATGCAATTATATAGTAGTGACATGATATGGCCAATATCATATAGCTCCTTTGATCTCCATCTTCGGGGCTCCATGATCATCTTCGTCACCGGCATGACACCATGATCTCCATCATCATGATCTCCATCATTGTGTCTTCATGAAGTTCTCACGGCAACGACTACTTCTACTTCTATGGCTAACGCGTTTAGCAATAAAGTAAAGTAATTTACATGGCGTTCTTCAATGACACGTAGGTCATACAAAAAATAAAGACAACTCCTTTGGCTCCTACCGGTTGTCATACTCATTGACATGCAAGTCGTGATTCCCATTACAAGAACATTATCTAATACATCACAATATATCATTCATCATTCATCACAACTTCTGGCCATATCACATCACATGACAATTGCTGCAAAAACAAGTTAGACGTCCTCTAATTGTTGTTGCATCTTTTACGTGGCTGCAATTGGGTTCTAGCAAGAACGTTTTCTTACCTACGAATAACCACAACATGATTTTGTCAACTTCTATTTACCCTTCATAAGGACCCTTTTCATCGATTCCGCTCCAACTAAAGTAGGAGAGACAGACACCCGCTAGCCACCTTATGCAACTAGTGCATGTCAGTCGGTGGAACCTGTCTCACGTAAGCGTACGTGTAAGGTCGGTCCGGGCCGCTTCATCCCACAATACCGCTGAAGCAAGAAAAGACTAGTAGCGGCAAGCAAGTTGACAAGATCTACGCCCACAACAAATTTGTGTTCTACTCGTGCAATAGAGAACTACGCATAGACCTAGCTCATGATGCCACTGTTGGGGAACGTTGCAGAAAATAAAAAATTTCCTACGGTTTCACCAAGATCCATCTATGAGTTCATCTAAGCAACGAGTCATGGGAGAGAGATTGCATCTACATACCACTTGTAGATCGCGTGCGGAAGCGTTCAAGAGAACGGTGATGATGGAGTCGTACTCGCCGTGATTCAAATCACCGATGACCAAGTGCCGAACGGACAGCACCTTCGCGTTCAACACACGTACGGAGCGGATGACGTCTCCTCCTTCTTGATCCAGCAAGGGGGAAGGAGAGGTTGATGATGATCCAGCAGCACGACGGCGTGGTGGTGGATGCAGCAGAACTCCGGCAGGGCTTCGCCAAGCTGCTGTGGGAGGAGGACGAGGTGTAGCAGGGGGAGGGAGGCGCCAAGATACAGGGTGTGGCTGCCCTCCCCCTTGCCCTCCTTTATATAGGCCCCTAGGGGGGCACCGGCCCTGGGAGATGCAATCTCCTAAGGGGGCGGCGGCCAGGGGGGTGGAGTGCACCCCAAGGCAAATGGTGCGCCCCCCCACCTAGGGTTTCCAACCCTAGGCGCAGGGGGGCCCAAGTGGGGGGCGCACCAGCCCACTAGGGGCTGGTTCCCCTCCCACTTCAGCCCACGGGGCCCTCCGGGATAGGTGGCCCCACCCGGTGGACCCCCGGGACCCTTTCGGTGGTCCCGGTACAATACCGGGTGACCCCAAAACTTTCCCGATGGCCGAAACAGCACTTCCTATATATAATTCTTTACCTCCGGACCGTTCCGAAACTCCTCGTGACGTCCGGGATCTCATCCGGGACTCCGTACAACATTCGATTTGCTGCATACTCATATTCATACAACCCTAGCGTCACCGAACCTTAAGTGTGTAGACCCTACGGGTTCGGGAGACATGTAGACATGACCGAGACGGCTCTCCGGTCAATAACCAACAGCGGGATCTGGATACCCATGTTGGCTCCCACATACTCCTCGATGATCTCATCGGATGAACCACGATGTCGAGGATTCAAGCAATCCCGTATACTATTCCCTTTGTCAGATGGTATGTTACTTGCCCGAGACTCGATCGTCGGTATCCCAATACCTCGTTCAGTCTCGTTACCGGCAAGTCACTTTACTCGTACATTAATGCATGATCCCGTGACCAGACACTTGGTCACTTTGAGCTCATTATGATGATGCACTACCGAGTGGGCCCAGTGATACCTCTCCGTAATACGGAGTGACAAATCCCAGTCTCGATCCGTGTCAACCCAACAGACACTTTCGGAGATACCTGTAGTGCACCTTTATAGTCACCCAGTTACGTTGTGACGTTTGGTACACCCAAAGCACTCCTACGGTATCTGGGAGTTACACGATCTCATGGTCTAAGGAAAAGATACTTGACATTGGAAAAGCTCTAGCAAAACGAACTACACGATCTTGTGCTATGCTTAGGATTGGGTCTTGTCCATCACATCATTCTCCTAATGATGTGATGCTGTTATCAACGACATCTAATGTCCATAGTCAGGAAACCATGACTATCTGTTGATCAACGAGCTAGTCAACTAGAGGCTTACTAGGGACATATTATGGTCTGTGTATTCACACGTGTATTACGATTTCTGGATAATACAATTATAGCATGAATAAAGACAATTATCATGAACAAGGAAATATAATAATAATCCTTTTATTATTGCCTCTAGGGCATATTCCCAACACTTTCCCCCCTTCCTTTCCTTTTTGAACCACGTCCAAGATTCATGCTATACAACTTTCCCCACTACTTTCCCCCATTATTTTCCTCTTTGAACCACGTCCTAGATTCATGCTATACAACTTTCCCCACTACTTTCCTGTTTGATCCAACACCTAGATTCGAGTGCAGAAGCGGAAAAAGCCCACATGCAGCTAGAGCAATGCATGTGGAATAAGTAAATTATACCTTAAGGTTCTTGGGGTGTGGTTCGGTGGGCTACTTGAGACCATTCGGCCCACACTATGTATGGTGGCGAGGAAGAAGGGGTCGGAGGCCCTCCCACGCAGCCGCTGGGTGAAAGAGAACAGTTGTGCCGGTATTAGATTCCTTCCCTCGCCGACGGCGACAGCGTTAAGCCTCCTTCCCTTCCCGGCGGACGGATCCTGCCGGCTCTTTGACCAGCGGTGAGGGGAGAGAGAGAGGCCAACGAAGTCTTGTTTGATCTGGAGGGGGTGAGAGAGTGTGAAGAGAGCAACTACAAGCACTGAGGCTCCAGCGTGTATATATATATACTGGAAAGAGAGTGTGAAGAGTGCATACCCTAGAAAACAAGTGCCGAGGCTGTAGCGTATACATGATGAGGTGATTATACGGTCACTACGAGATCGTATAGCTTCGTATCCATCCATTTTGACCAGTCAAAGAATCCTCCTGGTACTGCCCCAGATCACTTTCTCTCTTTGTCATGCGGGGCCTACCTGTCATTGGGTGGAAGAAAGAAGTCAAACAAAAACAAAATTATGCTTAAGTGTAGTTATCGAATCCGAGACCTCAAGTTTCATGAGCGAATAGGCTAACCAACTACACCACCCTCCCGTTATGTTCAACGAGAGGAAAATAACCTTTTATACAATCATGCATTCGTGTGACAAGCATGCCGTGTTTTTTTTGCGTGGGAGTCATTGGGATTTAAATCATAATCGTGTCATGGGGCTTTGGTGGTAAGGTCTTTTGGGATTTAAAGCAGTGATGGTAGTACAGAAATAATGCAGCCTTAATCACCTTACCTCTCTCCACGTAGTACGTTTGGTCCCACCAGTTAGAGGGTGAAACAAACAAATTAATAAGAAAAATTAAAAGCGCCAGCGGTGTATCTTACCTCACACATCTCGCTACTGCTCGTGAACACTGTCCAATCGATCCCTCTGTTCGCTCACGTACTATTTTAAGTGCATCCTTATTATAACATGCACACAATTTTGGGCACTTGTATTCGACCTAAGTCAGTGTGCCACTATATCTCGTACTACTCCCTCTGTCTAGGTGTAATAAGTCACGTTAGAAGGTGCAGCGGGATCAAGGTGCAAGCAGATTGGAGGAGAAGGAGAAACTTGACCGGTCCTTCCTCCAATCAACGCCCTAATTTCTGTCTCTGAACACGACAATTAATCCCAACAACTAAGAGTTGTTGTTTTAGCTACCCGCAGGGCCATGTAATAACTCGCATGCAAACCAACTTTGATTTCTTGACTAATCAACGCGTAGTTGCTCTCCATGCATTGGGTTTCCGGGGGAGATAACAAGGCAGAGTAAGGAGCATTTGGTTACATTGCTTAGGTTGGTCATAGTGGTGAGTAACTTGGACTAGTAACATGCATATGTGTACTAGTCTATGTTACTACTACCTTCGTCCTGGTTTATAGGTCCCCTTTGTAGTTTGTGCCAAATTTTGACCAAATATTTAACTAACAAAATGTTAATGCATGTCAACAAAAATTATATCGTTGGATTCGTATTTGAACATAGTTTTCAATGATAAAATTTTTTGTGACATGCATGAACATTTTGTTAGTTCAATCTATGGTAAAAATTTGATACAAAATACAATGGGGACCAATAAACCAGGACGGAGGTAGTACGCAAAGTTTGCCGTCGGAGCGAGCCGATCTGGCTCCCTTGAGCTAGCAAGGTTTTTCTAGCCCACCCAAGCTAGCTGGCCCACAAAAGCTAACATATTTTAACAGTTCCAAACGCCTAACCTTGCTCGGCTACGCTATAAACTGTTCTTGCTAAGGATCCAAACGCTCTCTAAGTAACAACACTCGCTAGCAACGAGGCCAGGAGGGGATTGAGATGCGAAGTTAATGGACGACACCTAAATTTTTTGGGAATATCTAATTTTCGTAAGATGACTTGACACCTAGACGGGGAGTACTACTCCTCAGTGCAGGTTTGATGGAATATTCGTCACCTCTTCTCTTCTTGTACGTACTCCATTTGAAGGATATATGCCCTAGAGGCAATAATAAAGTTATTATTTATTTCCTTATTTCATGGTAAATGTTTATTATTCATGCTAGAATTGTATTAACCGGAAACTTAGTACATGTGTGAATACATAGACAAACAGAGTATCCCTAGTATACCTCTACTTGACTAGCTTGTTAATCAAAGATGGTTAAGTTTCCTACCCATAGACATGTGTTGTCATTTTATGAACGGGATCACATCAATAGAGAATGATGTGACGTACAAGACCCATTCGTTAGCCTAGCATTATGACTGTTTCAGTTTCATTGTTACTGCTTTCTTCATGACTTATACATGTTCCTCTGACTATGAGATTATGCAACTCTCGAATACCGGAGGAACACTTTGTGTGCTATTGATACGTCTCCAACATATCTATAATTTTTGATTGTTCCATGCTATTATATTACCCCCTTTGGATGTTTATGGGCCTTATTTTACACATTTATATCATTTTTGGGACTAACCTACTAACCGGAGGCCTAGCCCGTATTGCTGTTTTTTTTGCCTATTTCAGTATTTCGAAGAAAAGGAATATCAAACGGAGTCCAAACGGAATGAATCCTTCGGGAGCGTGATTTTTGGAACGAACGTGATCCGGAGAACTTGGAGTGCAAGTCAAGAAGCTTGCGAGGCGGCCAGGAGACAAGAGGGCGCGCCCACCCCCTCTGGGCGCGCCCCTATCTCCTGGGCCCCACAGGCGGCCACCGACGTACTTCTTCCTCCTATATATATACCTACGTACCCCGAAAACATCCAGGGAGCCAACGAAACACAACTTCCACCACCGTAAACTTCTGTATCCGCGAGATCCCATCTTGGAGCCTTCGCCGACGCTCCGCCGGAGGGGGAATCGACCATGGAGGGCTTCTACATCAACACCATAACCCCTCCGATGAGTTGTGAGTAGTTTACCATAGACCTTCGGGTCCATAGTTATTAGCTAGATGGCTTCTTCTCTCTTTTTGGATCTCAATACAATGTTCTCCCCCTCTCTTGTGGAGATCTATTCGATGTAAACTCTTTTTGCGGTGTGTTTGTCGAGATCCGATGAATTGTGGGTTTATGATCAAGTTTATCTATGAGAAATATTTGAATCTCCTCTGAATTCAATTATGTATGATTGAGTTATCTTTGCAAGTCTCTTCGAATTATAAGTTTGGTTTGGCCTACTAGATTGATCTTTCTTGCCATGGTAGAAGTGCTTAGCTTTGGGTTCAATCTCGCGGTGTCCTTTCCTAGCGACAGCAGGGGCAGAGGCACGTATTGTATTGTTGCCATCGAGGATAAAAAGATGGGGTTTATATCATATTGCTTGAGTTTATCCCTCTACATCATGTCATATTTCTTAATGTGTTACTCTGTTCTTATAAACTTAATACTCTAGATGCAGGCAGGAGTCGGTCGATGTGTGGAGTAATAGTAGTAGATGCAAGCAGGAGTCGGTCTACTTGTTGCGGACGTGATGCCTATATACATGATCATGCCTAGATAATCTCATAATTATTCACTTTTCTATCAATTGCTCGACAATAATTTGTTCACCCACCGTAATACTTATGCTATCTTGAGAGAAGCCACTAGTGAAACCTATGGCCCCCGGGTCTATCTTTTATCATATAAGCTTTCAATCTACTTTTATTTGCATCTTTACTTTTTGCATCTATATTATAAAATACCAAAAATATATTTATCTTATCATATTATCTCTATCAGATCTCACTTTTGCAAGTGGCCGTGAAGGGATTGACAACCCATTTATTGTGTTGGTTGTGAGTTCTTTGTTTATTTGTGTAGGTGCGTGGGACTTTTGAGGAGCCTCCTACTGGATTGATAACTTGATTCTCAAAAACTGAGGGAAATACTTACGCTACTATTGCTCATCACCCTTTCCTCTTCAAGGAAAACCAACGCAAGCTCAAGACGTAGCAAGAAGGATTTCTGGCGCCGTTGCCAGGGAGGTCTTCGTTCAAGTCAAGACATACCAAGTACCCTTCACAAACTCATCTCCCTCGCATTTACATTATTTGCCATTTGCCTCTCGTTTTCCTCTCCCCCACTTCACCCTTGTCGTTTTATTCGCCTCTCTTTCCCAATCTCCTCCTCTCTTTTCGCTTGCCTTTTTCTGTTTGCTTGCGTGTTAGATCGTTTACCTTGTCGTTATGGCTAGTCCTCCTATCCTTGTTATCACCCCCGAACATGAAATTCTCAATTTTAAGCAAAGGGAGGGAGAGAATTTAAAAGATGCTTGGCATAGAATTTGCAATGCTCAAAATAGATCTACTAGGAAGCTTTCTACTTCCGTTCTTCTTCGCAATTTTTATGTAGGCATTACTCCTTGGAATAGATGCGTTCTTGATACTGTTACTGGAGGGGATTTCTTGAGTAGCCATACGTTTGATGCTTATAATGCTATGTTAGATTTGTTTGGCCCACCACCTCTCTTGGTTAATGGAACGGTTTTAACTTTAGAACATGTCATGCAACGACTTGATAGTATCGAAAATAAAGTTGCTACTGTTGAGGTGATTGAAAATTTGGATAAAAAGATTCATAATCACATTACCCAATATGGATCTAGGGTTGGAGTTACTTTGAAAAATCTTATAGAGAAAGAACCTATAGTTAATGAAAAAATAGATCTAGATTCTACAAGGATCAGTAAACTTGAGGATATCATTACAAACTTAGGTTTCGCGTTTTCTTCCATGAAAAATACTCCAAAACCCCCTACCAAAACTGCCAAGTTTATTTATGTTCCTAAAAATAAGGGTGAATCTTCTAGTAAGGGAGACGCGGATCTCAAATCCATAAGTGTTCATCCCAATTGTCTCTCTATCGTTAAGGAACCTTTTGCTACAAACGAATTTCTTGAATTTTTGCCTAAAGGTTTAATCATTGCTAAAAAGGGAGAAACCCCTAAAGATTATAAGTGCTCTATTAAGGAATTGAGTGCCAAAGATGGCACTACTTAGATCTATCTTCGCTTTTATGCCTAGCTAGGGGCGTTAAACGATAACGCTAGTTGGGAGGCAACCCAATTTTATTTGTGTTTTTTGTTTTTGTTCCTGTTTAGTAATAAATTTTGCATCTACCTTCTGTTTAGATGTGTTTTTATCTTTTAATTAGTGTTTGTGCCAAGTAGAACCTATAGGATAACCTATGATGATAGTTGATTTGATTCTGCTGAAAAACAGAAACTTTGCACGCACGAATTTAGTTTTATTAAATCACAGAAACGTTCTTTTGCATTGATTCTTTTTGCTGATGATCAATAGGCAAATTGTGAAGGACTTCCTATTTTTGTAGGATTTTTAGAGTTCCAGAAGTTTGAGTTAGTTACAGATTGCTACAGACTGTTATGTTTTTGACAGATTCCGTTTTTCGTGTGTTGTTTGCTTATTTTGATGCATTTATGGCTAGTAAAATAGTTTATAAACCATAGAGAAGTTGGAATACAGTAGGTTTAACACCAAAATAAATAAATAATTAGTTCATTACAGTACCTTATGTGGTGGTTTTGTTTTCTTTCACTAACGGAGCTTATAAGATTTCATGTTGAGTTTTGTGTCGTGAAGTTTTCAAGTTTGGGTAAAGCTTTGATGGACTATGGAATAAGGAGTGGCAAGAGCCTAAGCTTGGGGATTCCCAAGGCACCCCAAGATATTCAAGAATAGCCGATAGACTAAGCTTGGGGATGCCCCGGGAAGGCATCCCCTCTTTCGTCTTCGTTCATTGGTAACTTTACTTGGAGCTATAGTTTTATTCGCCACATGATATGTGTTTTGCTTGGAGCATCCTGTATTATATTAGTCTTTGCTTTTTAGTTTACCACAATCATCCTTGCTGTACACACCTTTTGGGAGAAGCCCACTTGATTAGAATTTGCTAGAATACTCTATGTGCTTCACTTATATCTTTTGAGCTTGATAGTTTTTGCTCTAGTACTTTACTTATATCTTTTAGAGCACGGCGGTGGCTTGATTTTGAAGAAATTGCTAGTCTCTCATGCTTCACTTTTATTTTGAGAGTCTTTTAGAACAGCATGGTATTTGCTATGGTTATAAATTTGGTCCTAGAATGATGAGCATCCAAGTTGGGTATAATAAAAACTATCATAGAAAGTGCATAAAACACTAGGATCAATTTGATGCTTGATAATTTGAGATATAGAGGTAGTAATGTTAGAGTCATGCTAGTGGGTAATTATGAAATTGAGAAATACTTGTGTTGAAGTTGGCAAGTCCCGTAGCATGCACGTATGGTAAAAGTTGTGTGACAAATTTGTTGCATGAGGTGCTCTTTTGATTGTCTTCCTTATGAGTGGAGGTCGGGACCGCGCGATGGTTAACTCCTACCAACCCTTCCCCTAGGAGCATGCGTAGTAGTACTTTGCTTCGAGGGCAAGTAGACTTTTGCAATAAGTATATGAGTTCTTTATGACTAATGTGAGTCCATGGATATACGCACACTCATCCTTCCACTTTGCTAGCCTCTATTATTACCGCGCAACTTTCGCCGGTATCATGCACCCATTATTTACCTTCCTCAAAACAGCCACCATACCTACCTATTATGGCATTTCCATAGCCATTCCGAGATATATTGCCATGCAACTTTCCACCGTTCCGTTTACTATGACACGTTCCATCATTGTCATATTGCTCTTTGCATGATCATGTAGTTGACATCGTATTTGTGGCAAGGCCACCTTCATAATTTTCATACATGTCGCTCTTGATTCATTGCATATCCCGGTACACCGCCGGAGGCATTCATATAGATTCATATCTTGTTCTAGCTTTGAGTTTTAATTCTTGAGTTGTAAATCAATAAAAGTGTGATGATACTCATTATTAGAGCATTGTCTCAGTGAGGAAAGGATGATGAAGACTATGATTTCCCCACAAGTCGGGATGAGACTTCGGACTTTAAAAAAGAAAAAAAAGGAAAAAAAGAGAACGGCCAAAAAGAAAGAAAAAAGAAAGGCCAAAAAGAAAAAAAGGAAAAAAAAAATAAAATGAGAGAAAAAGAGAGAAGGGACAATGCTACTATCTCCTTTTCCACACTTGTGCTTCAAAGTAGCACCATGATCTTCATGATAGAGAGTCTCTTATGTTGTCACTTTCATATACTAAGTGGGAATTTTTCATTATAGAACTTGGCTTGTATATTCCAATGATGGGCTTCCTCAAAATGTCCTAGGTCTTCATGAGCAAGCGAGTTGGATGCACTCCCACTTAGTTTCTTTTGTTGAGCTTTCATATATTTATAGCTCTAGCGCATACGTTGCATGGCAATCCCTACTCACTCACATTGATTCTATTGATGGGCATCTCCATAGCCCGTTGATACGCCTAGTTGATGTGAGACTATCTTCTCCCTCTTTTTGTCCTCACAACCACCACCTTATACCACCATAGTGTTATGTCCATGGCTTGCGCTCATGTATTGCGTAAGAGTTGAAAAAGCTAAAGCGTGTTAAAAAGTATGAACCAATTGCTTGGCTGAAACTGGGGTTGTGCATGATGGGAGTATTTTGTGTAATGAAAATGAAGCATGGCCTAACTATATGGTTTTATAGGGATAAGCTTTCTTTGGCTATGCTATTTTGATAGGACATGATTATTTGTTATTATGCTTCGAAGCATTATTATTTTTATGTTTTATAAGCTTTTATCTTGAATCATTTGGATCTGAACAATCATGCCACAATAAAGAAAATTACATTGAGAATTATGCTAGGTAGCATTCCACATCAAAAATTCTGTTTTTATCATTTACTTACTCGAGGACGAGCAGGAATTAAGCTTGGGGATGCTTGATACATCTCCAACGTATCTATAATTTTTTATTGTTCCATGCTATTATATTACCCCTTTTGGATGTTTATGGGCTTTATTTTACACATTTATATCATTTTTGGGACTAACCTACTAACCAGATGTCACACCCTAGCTAGTCATGCATTAGAGTGTTGCATCATGTTTACTCTTTCATCAGAAACTTGAAATGGGGATCTGTGAAACCCTCAGAATCATTTTGAAAATGACCCAAATAAAAATTTCTCCAAAAGGGTCCAAGAAAATGCTCATGTTGCTCTCTGAAAATATTGGACAGAGATAAAAATCAAACCAATATTTTTAGTGGCTCATGGACATTTATTTTGGGCATTTGGAATTAATGCATAAATATTTGCATTGGAAATATATTTCTATATATATTAATATATGTCCAAATATTATGCCAATTATAAAGGAGCTCTGGAATAATATATCTAGCCCCTGCAAAAATTGGCATAAGTTAAATAAATGATTTAATATATTATTTAAATCAAAACAAATGTCAAAAATTAGAAAACAGAAAAAAAATAAAAGGGAGAAGCTTACCTGGGCTCCTCCCTGTGCAGCCCAGCCAGCTGGCCGGCCCAGCCAGCAGCCGGCCCAGCCCACCTCCCTCCTCTGTCGTCTTCGTCCTCGACAAAGGGAGGGGAGTGTGGCCGGCGCGCGCGCGCCACCGTGCCACGCCACCTCTCTCCCTGCTTGCCTGCCCTCCCCTCCTCGCTCGATGCCCCTGGACGACGCCACGCCTCCCCCCTGCTCTCTCTCACTCGCCCTCGGCTCTCCCCTCCTCTCCCTCGCTCTCTCTCTCACATGGCCGAACACCACCGTCGCCGCCGTTCGCCATAGCAGCCGTCTCCGGCCACCCCTCGCTCCCCCGACTAGCTTAGCGGCTCCGCCTCGACCTCCTCTTCCTCCCCACCGCTCCACGGGTCTCCGGAAGCCCTGCATCGCCGCCAGGTCGCCGTTCCCCTCCTCGGGCTCCGACCACCGTCGCCGTTGATTCGCCGTCTCCAGCGCGTCTCCGAGCCCGCTTCGACGCCCACTGCAACCGCGGTGAGCCCCCGAGTCGTTTCCCCCTTCTCTCCTGGTCTCTTTCGACCTCTAGGCCTTAGCCCCACCTTGGCCGAGAGCTCCACGCCGCCGGCGATGTCGCCGTCGTGGCCACGGTCACCGTAGCGCCCAACCGAGCACACTATCGTGCTCCACGCCTCACTAGGAGCACGCAGCACGCACCAACGCCTCCCCAAACACCCTGCAACGCCGACTCCGACCGCACCCGAACTCCGGCGGCCGCAGCCGAGCTCGCCGCCGTCGACTCCGGCCACCCCAGGCCCAGCCACGGCCACCGTTCGACGCGCGGGAGCAAGAGCTCTGCAACGAGCCCAAGAACGGCCTCGCCCGTGCCCTGTAGCGCGATCCCGCATCGCGCCGCCGTCTCGGGCCTCGCCGGCGTCGTGTCGCCGGTGGGTTTGACCCACCTTGACCACGGCAGGACCCCCTGAGTCCCTGACAGGTGGGCCCAGCCCTGTAGCTAATTAGGATTAGCGCTAACCACTGTTAGTTAACCCCCTGACACTGACCAGTGGGCCCCAGCGCCACTAATCCCTAATTAAGATTAATTTAAACCTGTTAAACCCCCCTGTCACTGACGTGTGGCCCCCACACGTCAGGTTTGACCCCAGATAGCCGCAGTTGACCACTGACGTCATGCTGACGTCATGCTGGCGCAATAATTATATTTCTGGATTTAAATTAAATCAGGAAATTCCAGAATATTATTTAAACTTCAAAAATTCATAACTTTTATTCTGTAACTCCAAATTGGACAAATTATATATGAAAAATGATCAGAAAAATCCAATCTATCCATCTGTACTATTTTCATGCATGATCAAACAAGTTAAATTAATGTTTCAAGCAGAACAAGGAAAAGCACTTTAAAAGGCCATATTTGAATTTGAAATTTGAATCCTTGATTCAAATTTGTTCAAACCCTTCTGGTTTTAGTTGCATTAGCCCAACACACTCATATTGCCATGTTTCATGCATGCATCATATTGTTGCACATTGTTTGGTGATGGTTGTGTGTCGGTGTCCTTTGCGACAGGTTCTGCCTCCGAGGAGTACCGTGATTACCCTAACGAAGAACCGTATCAGTGCATCGAACCATCAGGCAAGCAACCAACCATTTGATCATATCGATACAATCCCATGTTCTCGCTCCTGCTCTCTTTTACTGCATTAAGACAACGCGATTCAAACTGCTGTGTGCTACGGTAGTTGAACCCATTTCCTCTGCATGACCTGTCATTGCCACAGTAACTAGATGAAACCCACTAGCATGTGTAGGAGTTGATTGAGCCCTATGTATGTGTTGTTCCTACCTTGCTATGCCTGCTGTGCTTAGAGTCGTGTCAGGTCTGGTTCATCGAGGTGATGGGCTAGAGTGAAATGATTACGTCGGTAATGAGAGTGGTGTGGTGAACACGATTTGGTAAAGGTATCGATGAGAGGCCATGTAGGAGTACATGGTGGGTTGTTTCATTGAAGCCGACCTTAAGCACTGAGATCTGTATGTGTGATTTAAGAATCAGCTACTACCATGCATTGGGCCCGAAACCAATGGACCCTCTCGGCTTCTTATTCACCCTAGTTCTCCGTCCAGGAGTTGCAAGTAGTTTCTGGTGTTTGTAGCCTACTGGAGGCCGTGGACAGCGCTGACCGTAGGGGTGGGCTGTGATGCGGTAGGTACGTGGCACGGTGTACCGAATACCCGTTAGGTATCTCGGGAACCCTGTTCACATCGTTCGGGGCCGTATGGGAAACCTCGGCCGGACTCCCTGCGGATGGAACCTGGATAGGCGATAAACCTGGACTGGAGGCTTAGGTGATTAGGTAGGTCGTGGCCGACACCCACGTTGGGCTTCCGCTTGAAGGTTGCCGAGTACATGTCGTGTAAACGACAGTAAGTGGTGAGAGCGTGTATGAAGAAGTACACCCCTGCAGGGTTAACATGATCTATTCGAATAGCCGCGTCCGCGGTAAAGGACTACTTGGTTGCTTATACAGTTCATAGACAAGTAAATGGAAACTGTTAAAAGCCTCAAGATAAGTGTGAGTGCCGAGGATGGCTCTTCCGTAGGAAGACGGAGGCGGATCCTCGGTAGTGTATTGAATTGGTGAGTAGTGGACTCGTGTGCGCAAAACCATTTCAAGTTGGAGTATCGTAGGATAGTCTAGCCAAGAGTCAAAGCTGGCTTGCTGCAATAACTCCACCAACCCTTCTTGATAATATGCATGTATGTAGGATCTGATGTAAGTCTTGCTGAGTACCTTTGTACTCATGTTGCTATAATCTACATTTTTACAGAAGACGCTGCAACCCCTTCTGATGGGTTCTATGTAGACGTTGACATCAACGAGTAGGCTAAAGGCCCAGGTGGTGACCCTGAGCTTGTGAAGGACCACGTAGTATAGCTAGGCTTTCCAAGCCTCTTTTATTTTACTAGTTGTCTGTACTCAGACAAGTTACTTCCGCTGCTGGTTTGTATGACTGTATGACTTGTATGTTGGGTCGTGAGACCCGTACCTTTGTGTATGTTATGTATGGCTCCCTAAGCCTTAAATAAAGTACTTGTGTCGTAGAGTCATGTTGTGATGCTTCGTTGTATTTGCACATATCGAGCATATTGTGTGTATGATTGAAATGCTTGGTATGTGTGGGATCTGGCTATCTAGTTGTTTATCTTTAGTAGCCTCTCTTACCGGGAAATGTCTCCTAGTGTTACCGCTGAGCCATGGTAGCTTGCTACTGCTCTGGAACACTTAGGCTGGCCGGCATGTGTCCTTCTTCGTTCCTGTGTCTGTCCCTTCGGGGAAATGTCACGCATTGAGTACCGGAGTCCTGTTAGCCCGCTACAGCCCGGTTTACCGGAGTCCTGCTAGCCCAGTGCTACAGCCCGGACCCACTTGCTGATGACCGACACGTTCGAAGCTGGGTCATGGATGCCTGTCCCTGTAAGTCTGTGCCACTTTGGGTTTACGACTAGTCATGTCAGCCCGGGCTCCTTATCATATGGATGCTAGCGACACTATCATATACGTGAGCCAAAAGGCGCAAACGGTCCCGGGCAAAGGTAAGGCGACACCCGTGGGGATACCGTGCGTGAGGACGCAAAGTGATATGAGGTGTTACCGGCTAGATCGATGTGACATCGAGTCGGGGTCCTGACAGCATTGGTATTCGCTGGCTTTGACTTTGACCACGGGTGGGCCCTGGTTGACTCCCCTAAGTCAATGACAGGTGGGGCCCAGCCCTGTTAATTAAACATGTTTAGTTTTAATTAAACATTAATTAAAATAATCACCCTGACATGCGGGACCCACTGTCAGGTTTGACCCTGACGTGTTCCGTTGACCTGCTGACGTCACACTGACGTCAGGCTGACGCAATAATGATTTTCTGGAATTATTTTAAATCAGGAAATTCCAGAATATTATTTAAACTTCAAAAATTCATAACTTTTACTCTGTAACTCCAAATCAGACAAATTATATATGAAAAATGATCAGAAAAATCAAATCTATCCATCTGTACTATTTTCATGCATGACTAAACAAGTTAACTTGATGTTTAATGCAGAACAAGGAAAAGCACTTTAAAAGGCCATGTTTGAGTTTGAAATTTGAATATTTGATTCAAATTGGTTCAAACCCTTCTGGTTTTAGTTGCATTAGCCCAACACACTCATATTGCCATGTTTCATGCATGCATCATATTGTTGCACATTGTTTGGTGATGGTTGTGTATCGGTGTCCTTTGCGACAGGTTCTGCCTCCGAGGAGTACCGTGATTACCCTAACGAAGAACCTTATCCGTGCATCGAACCATCAGGCAAGCAACCAACCATTTGATCATATCGATACAATCCCATGTTCTCGCTCCTGCTCTCTTTTACTGCATTAAGACAACGCGTTTCAAACTGCTGTGTGCTACGGTAGTTGAACCCATTTCCTCTGCATGACCTGTCATTGCCACAGTAACTAGATGAAACCCACTAGCATGTGTAGGAGTTGATTGAGCCATATGTATGTGTTGTTCCTACCTTGCTATGCCTGCTATGCTTAGAGTCGTGTCAGGTCTGGTTCATCTGGGTGATGGGCTAGAGTGAAATGATTATGTCGGTAATGAGAGTGGTGTGGTGAACACGATTTGGTAAAGGTATCGATGAGAGGCCATGTAGGAGTACATGGTGGGTTGTTTCATTGAAGCCGACCTTAAGCACTGAGATCTGTATGTGTGATTTAAGATACAGCTACTACCATGCATTGGGCCCGAAACCAATGGACCCTCTCGGCTTCTTATTCACCCTAGTTCTCCGTCCAGGAGTTGCAAGTAGTTTCTGGTGTTTGTAGCCTACTGGAGGCCGTGGACAGCGCTGACCGTAGGGGTGGGCTGTGATGCGGTAGGTACATGGCCGGGTGTACCGAATACCCGTTAGGTATCTCGGGAACCCTGTTCACATCGTTCGGGGCCGTATGGGAAACCTCGGCCGGACTCCCTGCGGATGGAACCTGGATAGGCGATAAACCTGGACTGGAGGCTTAGGTGATTAGGTAGGTCGTGGCCGACACCCACGTTGGGCTTCCGCTTGAAGGTTGCCGAGTACATGTCGTGTAAACGACGGTAAGTGGTGGGAGCGTGTATGAAGGAGTACACCCCTGCAGGGTTAACATGATCTATTCGAATAGCCGCGTCCGCGGTAAAGGACTACTTGGTTACCTATACAGTTCATAGACAAGTAAATGGAAACTGTTTAAAAGCCTCAAGATAAGTGTGAGTGCCGAGGATGGCTCTTCCGTAGGAAGACGGAGGTGGATCCTCGGTAGTGTATTGAAGTGGTGAGTAGTGGACTCGTGTGCGCAAAACCATTTCAAGTTGGAGTATCGTAGGATAGTCTAGCCAAGAGTCAAAGCTGGCTTGCTGCAATAACTCCACCAACTCTTCTTGATAATATGCATGTATGTAGGATCTGATGTAAGTCTTGCTGAGTACCTTTGTACTCATGTTGCTATAATCTACATTTTTACAGAAGACGCTGCAACCCCTTCTGATGGGTTCTATGTAGACGTTGACATCAACGAGTAGGCTAAAGACCCAGGTGGTGACCCTGAGCTTGTGAAGGACCACGTAGTATAGCTAGGCTTCCCAAGCCTCTTTTATTTTACTAGTTGTCTGTACTCAGACAAGTTACTTCCGCTGCTGGTTTGTATGACTGTATGACTTGTATGTTGGGTCGTGAGACCCGTACCTTTGTGTATGATATGTATGGCTCCCTGAGCCTTAAATAAAGTACTTGTGTCATAGAGTCATGTTGTGATGCTTTGTTGTATTTGCACATATCGAGCATATTGTGTGTATGATTGAAATGCTTGGTATGTGTGGGATCTGACTATCTAGTTGTTTATCTTTAGTAGCCTCTCTTACCGGGAAATGTCTCCTAGTGTTACCGCTGAGCCATGGTAGCTTGCTACTGCTCTGGAACACTTAGGCTGGCCGGCATGTGTCCTTCTTCGTTCCTGTGTCTGTCCCTTCGGGGAAATGTCACGCTTTGAGTACCGGAGTCCTGTTAGCCCGCTACAGCCCGGTTTACCGGAGTCCTGCTAGCCCAGTGCTACAGCCCGGACCCACTTGCTGATGACCGACACGTTCGGAGCTGGGTCATGGATGCCTGTCCCTGTAAGTCTGTGCCACTTTGGGTTTACGACTAGTCATGTCAGCCCGTGCTCTTTATCATATGGATGCTAGCGACACTATCATATACGTGAGCCGAAAGGCGCAAATGATCCCGGGCAAAGGTAAGGCGACACCCGTGGGGATACCGTGCGTGAGGCCGCAAAGTGATATGAGGTGTTACCGTCTAGATCGATGTGACATCGAGTCGGGGTCCTGACACCAGAGGCCCAGCCTGTATTGCTGTTTTTTTGCCTATTTCAGTATTTCGAAGAAAAGGAATATCAAACGGAGTCCAAT
Source organism: Triticum dicoccoides (assembly GCF_002162155.2). Taxonomy (NCBI): domain Eukaryota; kingdom Viridiplantae; phylum Streptophyta; class Magnoliopsida; order Poales; family Poaceae; genus Triticum; species Triticum dicoccoides. The sequence goes on from NC_041393.1 coordinate 37,188,730, forward strand.
CGGAACGAAACCTTCGGGAGCGTGATTTTTTGAACGAACGTGATCCGGAGAACTTGGAGTGCAAGGCAAGAAGCTTGCGAGGCGGCCAGGAGACAGGAGGGCGTGCCCACCCCCTCTGGGCACGCCCCTATCTCCTGGGCCCCACAGGCGGCCACCGACGTACTTCTTCCTCCTATATATACCTACGTACCCCGAAAACATCCAGGGAGCCAACGAAACACAATTTCCACCACCGTAACCTTCTGTATCCACGAGATCCCATCTTAGAGCCTTCGTCGGCGCTCCACCGGAGGGGGAATCGACCACGGAGGGCTTCTACATCAACACCATAGCCCCTCCGATGAGTTGTGAGTAGTTTACCACAGACTTTCGGGTCCACAGTTATTAGCTAGATGGCTTCTTCTGTCTTTTTGGATCCCAATACAATGTTCTCCCCCTCTCTTGTGGAGATCTATTCGATCTAAACTCTTTTTGCGGTGTGTTTGTCGAGATCCGATGAATTGTGGGTTTATGATCAGGTTTATCTATGAGAAATATTTGAATCTCCTTTGAATTCTTTTATGTATGATTGAGTTATCTTTGCAAGTCTCTTCGAATTATCAGTTTGGTTTGGCCTACTAGATTCATCTTTCTTGCCATGGGATAAGTGCTTAGCTTTGGGTTCAATCTTGTGGTGTCCTTTTCCAGTGACAGCAGGGGCAACAAGGCACGTATTGTATTGTTGCCATCGAGGATAAAAAGATGGGGTTTATATCTTATTGCTTGAGTTTATCCCTCTACATCATGTCATCTTTCTTAATGTGTTACTCTGTTCTTATGAAATTAATACTCTAGATGCAGGCAGGAGTCGGTCGATGTGTGGAGTAATAGTAGTAGATGCAGGCAGGAGTCGGTCTACTTGTTGCGGACGTGATGCTTTATACATGATCATGCCTAGATAATCTCATAATCATTCGCTTTTCTATCAATTGCTCGACAATAATTTGTTCACCCACCGTAATACTTATGCTATCTTGAGAGAAGCCACTAGTGAAACCTATGGCCCCCGGGTATATCTTTCATCATATAAGCTTTCAATCTGCTTTTATTTGCATCTTTACTTTTTGCATCTATATTATAAAATACCAAAAATATATTTATATTATCATATTATCTCTATCAGATCTCACTTTCGCAAGTGGTCGTGAAGGGATTGACAACCCCTTTGTTGCGTTGGTTGCGAGTTCTTTGTTTGTTTGTGTAGGTGCGTGGGACTTTTGAGGAGCCTCCTACTGGATTGATACCTTGGTTCTCAAAAACTGAGGGAAATACTTACGCTACTATTGCTGCATCACCCTTTCCTATTCAAGGAAAACCAATGCAAGCTCAAGACGTAGTAGCTATCAAACGTCACAACATAACTGGGTGATTATAAAGATGCTCTACAGGTGTCTCCGAAGGTGTTTGTTGAGTTGGCATATATCGAGATTAGGATTTGTCACTCCGTGTATCGGAGAGGTATCTCTGGGCCCTCTCAGTAACCCACATCACTATATGCCTTGCAACCATTGTGACTAATGAGTTAGTTGCGGGATGATGCATTACAGAACGAGTAAAGAGACTTGCCGGTAAACGAGATTGAACTAGGTATTGAGATACCGACGATCGAATCTCGGGCAAGTAACATACCGTTGACAAAGGGAACAACGTATGTTGTTATGCGGTTTGACCGATAAAGATCTTCATAAAATATGTGGGAGCCAATATGAGCATCCAGGTTCTGCTATTGGTTATTGACCGGAGATGAGTCTCGGTCATGTCTACATAGTTCTCGAACCCGTAGGGTCCGCACGCTTAATGTTCGATGACGATCGGTATTATGAGTTTATGTGTTTTGATGTACCAAAGGTTGTTCGGAGTCCCGGATTTGATCACAGACATGACGAGGAGTCTCGAAATGGTCGAGACATAAAGATTGATATATTGAACGATGTTATTCGGACACCGAATGAGTTCCGGTGGTTACCGGATAAATATCAGAGTGCCGGGGGGTTATCGGAACCCCCGGGGGAACTAATGGGCCTCTGTGGGCCTTAGTGGGAAGAGAGGAAATGCCAGGAGGGGCTGACAACGCGCCCCCTGGGTCCAAATTGGACTAGGGGAAGGGGCGGCGCCCCCCTTTCCTTCCCTTCCCCCTCTTCCTTCCTTCCCCCTCCCTCTTGGTGGATTCCTACTAGGACTTGGAGTCCTAGTAGGATTCCCCTCTTGGGGGCACGCCCTTGGGGCCGGCCGGCCTCCCCCTTGCTCCTTTATATATGGGGGCAGGGGGCACCCTAAAACACACAAGTTGACAGTTGTCTTAGTCGTGTGTGGTGCCCCCCTCCACAGATTTCCTCCTCGGTCATATTGTTGCAGTGCTTAGGCGAAGCCCTGCACCGGTAACTTCATCATCACCGTCACCATGCCGCCATGCTGATGAAACTCTCCCTCAACCTCAGCTGGACCTAGAGTTCGTGGGACATCACTGTGCTGAACATGTGCAGATCGCGGAGGTGCCGTACCTTCGGTGCTAGGATTGGTCGGATCGTGAAGACGTACGACTCATCAACCGCGTTGTCATAACGCTTCCACTTTCGGTCTACGAGGGTACGTAGACAACACTCTCCCCTCTCGTTGCTATGCATCACCTAGATAGATCTTGCGTGATCGTAGGAATTTTTTTAAGTTACTACGTTCCCCAACAGTGGCATCCGAGCCAGGTCTATGCGTAGATGTTATATGCACGAGTAGAACACAAAGAGTTGTGGGTGATAATAGTCATACTGCTTACCAGCATGTCATACTTTGGTTCGGTGGTATTGTTGGATGAAGCGGCCCAGACCAACATTACGCGTACGCTTACGCGAGACTGGTTCTACCGGCGTGCTTTGCACACAGGTGGCTGGCGGGTGTCAGTTTCTCCAACTTTACTTGAATCAAGTGTGACTATGTCTGGTCCTTGTTGAAGGTTAAAACATCACACTTGACGAAAAATTGTTGTGGTTTTTGATGCGTAGGTAAGAACGGTTCTTGCTAAGCCCGTAGCAGCCACGTAAAACTTGCAACAACAAAGTAGAGGACGTCTAACTTGTTTTTGCAGGGCATGTTATGATGTGATATGGTCAAGACGTGATGATATAAATTGTTGTATGAGATGATCATGTTTTGTAACAGAGTTATCAGCAACTGGCAGGAGCCATATGGTTGTCGCTTTATTGTATGTGATACGTCTCCAACGTATCTATAATTTTTGATTGTTCCATGCTATTATATTACCCCTTTTGGATGTTTATGGGCTTTATTTTACACATTTATATCATTTTTGGGACTAACCTACTAACCGGAGGCCCATCCCATATTGTTTTTTTTCCTATTTCAGTATTTCGAAGAAAAGGAATATCAAACGGAGTCCAAACGGAATGAAACCTTCAGGAGCGTGATTTTTGATATGAACGTGATCCGGAGAGCTTGGAGTGCAAGTCAAGAAGCACCCCGAGGCCCTCACGAGATAGGAGGCCGCGCCCCCCCTGTAGGGCGTGCCCCCTGTCTTGTGGGCCCCTCGGGCGGCCACCGACGTACTTCTTCCTCCTATATATACCCATGTACCCCGAAAATATCCAGGGGCACCACGAAACACAATTTCCACCGCCGTAACCTTCTGTATCTGCGAGATCTCATCTTGGAGCCTTCGCCGGCACTCTGCCGGAGGGGGAATCAACCACGGAGGGCCTCTACATCAACATCCTTGCCCCTCCGATGAGTTGCGAGTAGTTTACCACAGACCTACGGGTCCATAGTTATTAGCTAGATGGCTTCTTCTCTCTTTTTGGATCTCAATACAATGTTCTCCCCCTCTCTTGTGGAGATCTATTCGATGTAAACTCTTTTTTGCGGCGTGTTTGTCGAGATCCGATGAATTGTGGGTTTATGATCAAGTTTATCTATGAATAATATTTGAATCTTCTCTGAATTCTTTTATGTATGATTGAGTTATCTTTACAAGTCTCTTCGAATCATCAGTTTGGTTTGGCCTACTAGATTGATCTTTCTTGCCATGAGAGAAGTGCTTAGCTTTGGGTTCAATCTTGCGGTGTCCTTACCCAGTGACAGAAAGGGTTGCAAGGCATGCATTGTATTGTTGCCATCGAGGATAACAAGATGGGGATTATATCATATTGCTTGAGTTTATCCCTCTACATCATGTCATCTTGCTTAATGCATTACTCTGTTCTTATGAACTTAATACTCTAGATGCAGGCAGGAGTCAGTCGATGTGTGGAGTAATAGTAGTAGATGCAGGTAGGAGTCGGTCTACTTTTTACAGACGTGATGCCTATATACATGATCATGCCTAGATAATCTCATAACTATACGCTTTTCTATCAATTGCTCGACAGTAATTTGTTCACCCACCGTAATACTTATGCTATCTTGAGAGAAGCCACTAGTGAAACCTATGGCCTCCGGGTCTATCTCTTATCATATTTGCTTTCAATCTACTTTTATTTGCATCTTTACTTTTTGCATCTATATTATAAAATACCAAAAATATATTTATCTTATCATACTATCTTTATTAGATCTCACTTTCGCAAGTGGCCGTGAAGGGATTGACAACCCCTTTATTGCGTTGGTTGTGAGTTCTCAGTTTGTTTGTGTAGGTGCGTGGGACTTTTGAGGAGCCTCCTACTGGATTGATACCTTGGTTCTCAAAACCGAGGGAAATACTTACGCTACACTTGCTGCATCACCCTCTCCTCTTCGAGGAAAACCAACGCAAGCTCGAGACGTAGCAGTATGCAATGCAATCGCCATGTAATTGATTTACTTTATCACTAAGCGGTAGCGATAGTCAAGTAAACTAAGGCATCAAGGAAAGTAAAACTTGAGGATGGAAGGGAGGAAGGAACCTATAAGCCACCATTAGTGTACCAGTCATTGGGACAAGTGCCGTGTGTTCGGTCTACCTGCCTTTAGTACGACCCAGATGAAAAGATGCTGACTTTTCTTAAAGGTTAATCCAAATGATTTTAAGCTCGAGGACCCATTCTATCCGGGCCTAAATGCTGGAGTTAGTTCACTGACCATCCCTGTCAAACATAACCCAAGGTAGGATCGAGAGGAGAAGAATAGGACTCTTGTTAGTATCATAACCTCTCGATGGGAGAATGAAACCATTAGATTAGTGGAAAGAAGAAAGAATGGGAATAAACCAGCCAACTTACCAAGAGGAAGAAATGATGACCACTAGTTGGCGATACGACAATGATGCTTCGATGCAGATCAGGGTGTCAAGCCGGTGACAATGGTGATCATGACGGTGCTTTGGAGATGGAGATCAAAGGCACAAGATGATGATGGCCATATCATATCACTTATATTGATTGCATGTGATGTTTATTCTTTATGCATCTTATTTTGCTTAGTTCGGCGGTAGCATTATAATATGTTCTCTCACTAAATTTCAAGGTATAAGTGTTCTCCCTGAGTATGCACCGTGGCGACAGTTCGTCGTGCTGAGACACCACGTGATGATCCGGTGTGATAACCTCTATGTTCACATACAACGGGTGCAAGCCAGTTTTGCACACGCAGAATACTCAGGTTAAACTTGACGAGCCTAGTGATAACCCACAAGTTTAGGGGATCGCAACAGCTTTCGAGGGTAAAGTATTCAACCCAAATTTATTGATTCGACACAAGGGGAGCCAAAGAATATTATTGAGTATTAGCAGTTGAGTTGTCAATTCAACCACACCTAGATAACTTAGTATCTGCAGCAAAGTATTGATAATTATGTCGGATGCGATTCCTCATGTAATAGCTATAACATAGGATGACACAGAACTAGCTCCAGTTCATCAATGTAATGTAGGCATGTATTCCGTATATAGTCATACGTGCTTATGGAAAAGAACTTGCATGACATCTTTTGTCCTACCCTCCCGTGGCAGCAGGGTCCTAGCGGAATCTAAGGGATATTAAGGCCTCCTTTTAATAGAGAACCGGAACAAAGCATTAGCACATAGTGAATACATGAACTCCTCAAGCCACGGTCATCACCGAGAAGTATCCCGATTATTGTCACTTCGGGGTTGTTGGATCATAACACATAATAGGTTACTATAGACTTGCAAGATAGGATCAAGAACACACATATATTCATGAAAACATAATAGGTTCAGATCTGAAATCATGGCACTCAGGCCCTAGTGACAAGCATTAAGCATAGCAAAGTCATAGCAACATCAATCTCAGAACATAGTGGATACTAGGAATCAAACCCTAACAAAACTAACTTGATTACATGGTAAATCTCATCCAACCCATCACCGTCCAGCAAGCCTACGATGGAATTACTCACACACGGAAGTGAGCATCATGAAATTGGTGATGGAGGATGGTTGATGATGACGACGACGATGAATCCCCCTCTCCGGAGCCCCGAACGGACTCCAGATCAGCCCTCCCGAGAGAGATTAGGGCTTGGCGGCGGCTCTGTATCGTAAAACGCGATGAAACTTTCTCTCTGATTTTTTTCTCCGTGAAACGGAATATATGGAGTTGGAGTTGAGGTCGGTGGAGCCTCAGGGGGCCCACGAGACAGGGGGCGCGCCCAGGGGGGTGGGCGCGCCCCCCACCCTCATGGACAGGGTGTGGGCCCCCTGGTCTTGATTCTTTTGCTAGTATTTTTAATATTTTCCAAAAAGTGCCTCCGTGGATTTTCAGGTCATTCTGAGAACTTTTGTTTTCTACACATAAAACAACATCATGGCAGCTCTGCTGAATGCAGCGTCAGTCCGGGTTACTTTAATTCAAATCATGCAAGTTAGAGTCCAAAACAAGGGCAAAAGTGTTTGGAAAAGTAGATACGTTGGAGACGTATCAACTCCCCCAAGCTTAAACCTTTGCTTATCCTTAAGCAATTCAGTTGATAAACTTAAAGGGACAAAGAAAAACTTTTACAAACTCTATTTGCTCTTGTTGTTGTAAACATGCAAAGCCAGCATTCAGGTTTCAGCAAATATTATGAACTAACCATACTCACAATAACACCTAGGTCTCACAATTACTCATATCAATAGCATAATCAGCTAGAGAGCCATAATAATAAAACTCGGATGACAACACTTTCTCAAAACAATCATAACATGATATAACAAAATGGTATCTCGCTAGCCCTTTCTGAGACCGCAAAACATAAATGCAGAGCACCTTTAAAGATCAAGGACTGACTAGACATTGTAATTCATGGTAAAAGAGATCCAGTCAAGTCATACCCAATATAAATCAATAGTAATGAATGCAATTGACAGCGTGCTCTCCAGTGGGTGCTTTTTAATAAGAAGGTGATGACTCAACATAAAAGTAAATAGATATGCCCTTCGCAAAGGGAAGCAGGGATTTGTAGAGGTGCCAGAGCTCGATTTTAAAATAGAGATTGAATAACATTTTGAGCGGCATACTTTCACTGTCAACGCAACAACTATGAGATGGCTGTATCTTCCATACTACATGCATTATAGGCAGTTCCCAAACAGAATGGTAAAGGTTTATACTCCCCCAACCACCAACAAACATCAATCCATGGCTTGTTCGAAACAACGAGTGCCTCCAACTAACAACAGCTCTGGGGGAGTTTTGTTTAGTTATATTGATTTGATTTGATCTTTTTGGATCATGGGACTGGGCATCCCGGTTACCGACCCTTTCTCGTGAATGAGGAGCGGAGTCCACTCCTCTTGAGAATAACCCACCTAGCATGGAAGATATAGGCAGCCCTAGTTGAAACATGAGCTGCTCGAGCATACAAAACATAATTTCATTTGAAGGTTTGGAGTTTGGCACATACAAATTTACTTGGAACGATAGGTAAATACCGCATATAGGCAGGTATGGTGGACTCATATGGAACAACTTTGGGGTTTAAGGAGTTCGGATGCACAAGCAGTATTCCTGCTTAGTACAGGTGAAGGCTATCAAAAGACTGGGAAGCGACCAACTGAGAGAGCGACAACAGTCATAAACATGCATTAAAATTAATTCACACCGAGTACAAGCATGAGTAGGATATAATCCACCATGAACATAAATATCGTGAAGGCTATGTTGATTTGTTTCAACTACATGCGTGAACATGTGCCAAGTCGAGTCACTCAATTCATTCAAAGGAGGATACCGTCCAATCATACCACATCATAATCATTCTAATAGCATGTTGGCACGCAAGGTAAACCATTATAACTCATAGCTAATCAAGCATGGCACAAGCAACTATAATCTCTAAATGTCATTGCAAATATGTTTACTTCATAATAAGCTAAACCAGGAACGATGAACTCATCATATTTACAAAAACAAGAGAGGTAGAGTTCATACCAGCTTCTCTCATCTCAATTAGTCCATCATATATCGTCATTATTGCCTTTCACTTGCACGACCGAGTGATGTGTACAATAATAATAGTGCACATGCATTGGACTAAGCTGGAATCTGCAAGCATTCAACTCAAGAGAGAAGACAAAGTAATATGGGCTCTAAGTTAAATAAACAATCATGCATATGAGAGCCACTAAACATTTTCAATATGGTCTTCTACTCTCGACCCCCAAAGGAAAGAAAAGAAAAGAAAACTATTTACGCATGAAAGCTCCCAACAAGTAAGAAGAAGAACAATAAATCTTTTTGGGTTTTTATTTTAATTTCTACTACAAGCATGGAAATTAAACTAACTAATTTTTTTGTTTTTTCTTAAGGTTTATCAAACACACAAGAAGAAGACTAGAAAAAGAAATTTATACTAGCATGGATAATACAATGAAAGAATATGAGCACCGACGACTAGAATAGTGTGTGAACATGAATGTAAAGTCGGTGAGAAATACGTACTCCCCCAAGCTTAGGCTTTTGGCCTAAGTTGGTCTAATGCCAAGGGTAGCCTGGCTGATATCCGTAGTTGTAAGTGGGGTCGTATTGAGATGCAGCAGCAAATGCCTCCTGAGCTGCGGCATGTTGGCGAGACGCCTCCGCTCTCCTCTCGTGTTCAGCTGCTTCCTCCCTGGTAACAACATATCTTCCTTTTGCCTGGTAATCAAAAAGGAGAGGAGCAGGAAGAGTAACATGGACAACATTGCGTCTATCATAGATTAGTTGATACTGGAGGAATTGTTCATTCCTCTTAAGAAAATGATGTTGGACCATAGCGTCATAATCTAAATAAGCAGGACGTAACATCATATCCCCCTCTCGTGGGGCTATACCAAGATAATTAGCCACACGGGTCACATAAATTCCTCCAAATAAATCTTGGGCTCTACCATTATTATGCAACCTACGTGCAACTATTGCCCCCAAGTTATAATCTTTATAACCTAACATGGCACTCTTGAGGACACAAAGATCAGGGACACACATATGACATGCTTCATCTTTACCGTTAATGCATCTACCAATGAAGAGAGCAAAATAATGTATAGCAGGAAAATGAATGCCCCCTATGGTAGCTTGTGCAATATCCCTAGATTCTCCCACAGTAATACTAGCAAGGAAATCTCTAAATTCAGATTTGTGGGGATCATTAATATTGCCCCACTGTGGAAGTTTGCAAGCAGTTGTAAAATCCTCTAAGTCCATGGTATAAGATGTATCATAGATATCAAATAGGACACTTGGAGAATTACATGTAAATTTATATTTAAACCTTCGCACAAATGAATCAGTCAATTGATAGTACTGAGGACACTTATCTTGTAGGTAGTCCACTACAAGAAATATGTCAACTAGTGACCTTCTGTCAGTGACCCTGGAAGAATTGGTCATAGATCTATGACCATTTGAGACCAATTGGTCAAAGCTGCTCGGGGGGCTCCAAACCCTAAACCATTGCGACCATTTTGGTCAGAAAGGTCGTAATTTCCTTACATGAAATGGTCATAAAGCAAACAGTGCTGGTCCGCTGCCTTATTTCTAGTTTTTAACAACCAATATAGATGGTCATAGCCTTGTAGATTGTGGTGGGTTGTGATGACTAGGCGCCATCTCATCAGTTTTGCCTATGTGTCATGTCCATGTGTCAATTTTTGCCCTAGGTTGTGAAGCAACCTATATTTCTGTTATTCCAAAAATTCCCAAAAAATTCTCATAAATTGTTTGGATCATATCTTCAAAAAATATGTCAAAAACATTCCTTGCCTAGTTCAAAAATAACTCAACAATATTCATTTTCCTATTCTGTTCAGAGCAGCACTTTGTGAAGGAAGTACCACTTTGGCATGTCCAAATGGTATCCATTTTTTACAATGCTTTCCTATGCCCAAATAACCATCCTCCACCAAATTCCAGCTCAATCCATTCACTATTTTGAGCCCGACTTCAACATTCGTATTTATGTCCAGTGTGGTACTTTGCAAAGCAAGTACCACCTAGGCTCCTCCTTTTGAGGTGAAGATTTGTGAAGACGGTCTTCTTAGTAACTGATCATCCTCAGCCAAAACTCACGCCCATTAGCCATGTGTATTTCCCGTACTGCAAATCAAATACTTGGCTGCTTATTCATGTTTGAGCATCGATCGGTCTCCTCGTGAGAATCTTATGTTGTGATTTTCTTCCTAGCACCTACCTGGGGAGTGCCCAACCCAGTAGACATGCCTAGGCCGCCCAGAACACATGGAAACTCCACGGTCACACGGTGACCACGCGGCGGGCATGCGAGCTTACGCGCTCTAGAGTTGGGGCCCTCGGCCACCATCCAAACCTCGATGTCTCGCCATCAAACCATGTATTTCTGATTAAATAGATACTTATTTACCTAGAAATGATTTTTGGAAAAAATAAAGAGCAATCTATGAGGCAGCTGCAGTTCAAATTTGACCCGCTTCCAACTGAATCGATGGAAATTTGTCTTTTTCACCAGAGGTGGATCAAAACTTTTGACACCCAACCATTTTGTCAATTGTGCATTAAATATGTCCTAGTATTTTATAAAATTGATTAGGTCCAATTTTGCAACAAATATATGGTAGGTCCTTAAAAAAAACTCATTTCAAGCACTCGGAAAATGGAAAATGTATTTTCCGTGAAAAGAAAATGAAAACTCCCTTAGGCAACATTGTTTGGAATTCCAAGATGCACCCTTGTGCACAATATGAGATCATTTGAACAAACTATGCCATGAATGTGGCCATAAGATTGATCATTTGGCTTGAAAGCCATGAATCTTGGTCACATATAATGACATAATGCGAAGGTTTTCCAATTTTTTTTAATTTTTTATGCCCGTTTCAAAATGCGGTCAAAACGGCCGGCTTGACCGTTCCTAGCTAGTGGTTGAATCTTGGAATTTTTTTGGTGTTTCTCTGATTAAATAGATACTTATGTACCTAGAAATGATTTTTGGAAAAATAAAGAGCAAACTATGAGGCAGCTATAGTTCAAATTTGACCCGCTTCCTACTCAATCGGCAGGAATTTGTCTTTTTCACCAGAGGTGGATCAAAACTTTTTACACCCAACCATTTGGTCAAATGTGCATTAAATATGTCCTAGTATTTTATAAAATTGATTAGGTCCAATTTTGCAACAAATATATGGTAGGTACTTCACAAAAAACCTCATTTCGGGCACTCGAAAAATGGAAAATGAATTTTTCGTGCAAAGAAAATGAAAAATCCCTTAGGAAACATTGTTTGTAATTCCAAGATGCACCCTTGTGCACAATATGAGATCATTTGAACAAACTATGCCATGAATGTGGCCATAAGATTGATCATTTGGCTTGAAAGCCATGAATCTTCATGCATGATAGCTCATCTCTGAGAACACTTTTTAAAATAATTGCCGTATTACAAGTTTATAATTTTTGCCGGTAACTTGGCCACATATTATGAAACAATGTGAAGGTTTTCCATTTTTTGATTTTTTTTGAATTTTTTATGCCCGTTCCAAAATGCGGTCAAAACGGCGGGAATGACCGTTCCTAGCTAGTGGTTGAATCTTGAATTTTTTTTGGTGTTTCTCTGATTAAATAGATTGTACCCAAAAATGATTTTTTTGAAAAAATAAAGAGCAAACTATGAGGCAGCTGTAGTTCAAATTTGACCCGCTTCCTGCTGAATCGACAAAAGTTTGTCTTTTTCACCAGAGGTTGATCAAATCTTTTAACACCCAACCATTTGGTCATTTGTACATTAAGTATGGCCTAATATTTTATAAAATTGATTTGGTCCAATTTTGCAACAAATATATGGTGGGTCCTTCACAAAAAACCTCATTTTGGGCTCTCGAAAAATGAAAAATGATTTTTTTCTTTCAAATAAAATGAAAACTTCCTTAGGGAACATTGTTTGGCATTCCAATATGCACCCTTGTGCACTATATGAGATCATTTTAACAAACTATGTCATGAATGTGGCTATAAGATTGATCATTTGGCTTGAATGCCATTGATCTCCACACATGATAGCTAGTTTATGAGAACATTTTTTTAAAAGAATTATCGTATTACAAGTTTATTATTTTTCCTGGTAACTTGGCCACATATAATGACACAACGCGAAGGTTTTCCATTTTTTTGATTTTTTTGAATTTTTCATGCCGGTTTCAAAATGCGGACAAAACGACGGGCATGACCGTTCCTAGCTATTGGTTGACTCTTGAAAAACTTTTGGTGTTTCTCTGATTAAATAGATACTTTTGTACCTAGAAATGATTTTTGGGAAAAATAATATGAGGCAGCCGCAGTTCAAATTTGACCCGTTTCCTGCTGAATCGGCAGAAATTTGTTTTTTTATGAGAGGTGGATAAAAGTTTTTGACACCCAACCATGTGGTCTATTATGCATTAAATATGGCCTAGTATTTTAGAAAATTGATTTGGTCCAATTTTAAAACAAATATATGGTAGGTCCTTCACGAAAAAAACTCATTTTAGACACTCAAAAATTATTTTTAGTCAACTACGACCAATTTAGATGGTCATAATGTCGTACTGCAATCTGATTGGTCCGTGGACGTATCACGCGGATCGTGCATCAAACACCGTTGGATGCTCGCGGATCCAACGACCGTCCTCAACCCTTCCACACCAACCCCGAAACCCTAGATGGTCATTTTGCATCCACCCCTCCCGCCTCCTTTCCTTCCAGTTTCAGATCCACCGATCCCATTCCAGATCCCCCGTCTCCTTGCTGTATCGCCCGATGGAGAGAGCTCACCTCCTCCCTTCCAGATACATCACCGCCACTGCCACCTCCCTCCGGTGGAGCTCACCGTTGTTCATGGCCTCCCCCACGCCCCCCTCCTCTCGCCCCTCCCCTTCCCTCACCACCCAACCAAACCAACCAGCCCACCAACCCGAAGAGAAAAGCGAGCGGAGGCGAGATGGCGACTAGACGCGAGGCCGGCGAGGCGGCGCCGGGGGAGGAGGAGGAGCAGAGGGAGTGGGCGGATCTGACGCCGGTGTGCCTGGCGGAGGCGTTCTCGCGGCTGGGCCTGGAGGACCAGTGGCGCGGCGCCATGGCATGCTGCCGCTCCTGGCGGGCGGCCGCGCGCTCCCGGCCGGCGCTCTTCGCCGCGCTCGACCTCCGTTCGGCTTTCGAGGCCGTCGGCACCGACGCCGCCGAGTGGTGGACGCCCGCCTTCCAGCGCCGCGTCGACGCCATGCTCCGCTCCGCCGCCTCGCTCGCCGCCGGGGAGCTCCATGAGGTCCGGGTCTGGCACTGCTCCGACAACGCCCTCACATTCACCGCCAAGAGGTTCGTGCGACCTTATTACAGTCCTCCTGCTGCTGCTTTGAATCGTCCTTCCAGGCCTCACCCATTCACCTGTAAACATAAATCCAATGTAGAAATCCAAACGAGATTCGTTCCATGTAGGAAGGTTGCACATCCTGCCTGTCACTTGCCACGCTGAACTTTGTCACTAACCCAACCTAACTCGTTTCATCTTGATTGTCTGGAAACATTTATGAGGACGGAAACACAATCACGCCTGTCACTTGCCACGCTGCCATATTGCCACAAGATAACCAACCTTGCAACATGGAAAGGAAACTAGTAACCACACCATTGTGGCCATCCACTTGCTATTAGATGACTACCAATTTCATGTGGGTACATGTTCTAGATTTAGGATTTCTTCATAAATGATCTTAGGTCACATGTTTTATTCTTTCACTCTCACAGCTTCGGTGTCAGTTTGTTCCACAGTTCTAGATGCTTCTCTGGTTGGTAGATGGATAGTTTTGGGGGTTGTCTACATTAGATTGGTGAACATCATGTCTCTTTGTCCCTGCTTCTATTAAGTATGATGAAGCTGGAGGTGTTTAATTCACATTTTGAGAAGATCTGTTGGCTGATGATGTTTATATAGGCTGCTAGCTTTATTGATTACCACACTACTGATTATTCGAAACCACCTCTGGCAACCTACTATGTTGTAATAACTCCTATTTGTCACATGGTCGGGGAGTCCACCGACAACCCCGTTGTGCTTGCCATCATCCGCATAAGTACCGCGAGATGGAGGAGAGGCTCGTCGGCGTCTCCGAGGAGACCACCACCGGCGTCAAGCAAATGCAGGAGTCCAGCACTCTCCTGTTCCACGCCATCAACGTCACCAAGAGCAAGGTATACTTCCATTCTTCCCATTTTTACAGAGTTTCATATATGATGTTGTAGTTCTGCTTCCAGGCACCGCAGCCGGTGAGCTCTCCTTCACCATAACCGCCTCCCAACCCCGGGCTCCAACCTACCCACCATCTCGAGCAGGTCCAGATCCACCACGGCTCCCGCAGCCACGCGCCGGCAGACCAAGCAGGTGCATGACGTGGTCTCTTCCTCTTTTCGTTTCGATTTGATTTGGAAGGCTGATGATTTTCGTTCTCTTTAATTCTATTTGGTAGACGCGCAGGTGCATGACATGTGGCCACCATTCTGCTTCCTCCCCTCCCCTTCTTCCTCCTCCGGCGGCGAGGAGAGGTGAGCCGCCTCCGTCACCCCTCCATCCACCACTCCACCAGCGCCACCATCTCCAGCCACCGCCGCAATCAGCACCAACCTCCTCACACCACGCCTCCCACCAGACAGAGGGGAGGCCGTGCCTGGTGCCCCGCATGACTCCACTGACCGCTGCCGCCTCTGCTGCTCCTCCCCTCACCATGCATATTGCCTGCTTCGCCCAGCACCTAGATGGCAGCAGCCAGCCAAGACCGCGATCGCATGTGATCTATCTATCCACCTGTAGCTAGCTGCCTAACTATGACCCTACAGATCTAGTTGCTATCTTAGCGTTTTGACTTTCAAAGTTACTGCATGATGCGCGCCATGCCGATTCTTTTTGAAGTTACAGCACCAGCCTACTGCATGCATCTCCAAGCATCAGGCTGCTAGTAGTTTACCTGTGCAAGTCAGGCATCATTGGACCCTTGTTCAGAAATCAAGGGCTGGCATATATAGCTAGTATCATTGGACACATTGTCTGAATTTTTAACACAATGTCTGGGCTTGTATAGCTAGTATTATAGGCAGGGTGTCTTTTTAAGTGAAAGTTCTTTCTAAGTATTTTTTCAACTGCTTGTCTGGGCATATATTGCTGTATTATAGGATGCCTGAACAGCGAGTCCCAAATTTGGGAACATGACAGTTGTCTCCCAGTTTTGTATATATGAAAGTGAGCGAGTCCCGAATTTGGGGACAGGCAGGGGTCCATTAGGAACATGGCAGTTAATTTGCATAATCCTCGACCTCCTCCCGCAATCTCTCTTTCTCCCTTTCTTCTCTGAATTTCTCGGTGTTGTATAAGTCTGTAAGATTCAGATTTTAAGAGTACTTGCTCCCTGTACTAGTTACTTCTACTACTTATTTTTAGCTGTTTAGTACTCCCTCCGTTCCTTAATGTAAGGTGTATTAGTTTTTCAAAAAGTCAACCATTGTCTATGTTTGACCAACTTTATAGCAAAAACTATAAAGATTTACAATATTGAATATTTAAAATATAGAAATATATTTCATGGTGAATCTAGTGATAATGATTTGGTATTCTAGACATTAATATTTTTGTCTAAAAACTTGGTCAAAGTTAGAGAAGTTTGACTTTTTGAAAAAATAATACACCTTATATTTAGGAACGGAGGGAGTACTACTCTATAGATCTGTGATACTAGTCTAGTCGCTTGTATAATCTTGTTTATTAGTGTAACCTGAACCATGGAGTAGTACCTTGTTCGCATATGTGTGATTATGTGTGGTGTGTAGTCTCTATGATAGCTCCAGTACATGTGAACTATATGTTGTGGTGTAAATCATTTTCATTCTATCTTATAAACATGTTTCTTCAATAGCTATTTCTGTTCAAGTCTTGTTTTCATTGATGTTAGCATTTAGTTTGTCTCAAGTAAAAAAAAATACTAAAAGGATGATATATGGGTGAGGGACTGAAAGGCTGATATGCTTCCATGAATTTATTTGTAAGAAGTTTTCTTGGCTGTGTACAAATCAACCCAAATATGCGAGCCTCGGTTCTGAAAACTAAAGAGTTCATATATTGGTAGATAGACTGTGATTTAGGATATGCTAAACAGAAAGCTTTATAAGATGGAACTATCAATTCATCATGACTTCACTTTGTCCTTTAATTTAATATGGTTAGAACTACCATGGGTTTTTAAGTATTTGGGGCATTAAGAAACAGTATGCTGGATGTTTGGCCTTGCATCCGTCCTTCCATGAATTCATGCTTGTGCATTGCTAGTTATTGCTTTCTTTGCAGGTCTTATTCCTCCTCGATCTGGTGCAGCAGCAACAATTCAAGGTCATGGTCATGGAGCAGCAGCCATATATTTTTCTTCTTATTCTTCCCTGAGATGAGATGAGATGAGGTTTGTTTTCCTCAAGGTCAAGGTGCAGCAGCTCGATTTGATTTGATGTGATTGGATTCAGTTTCCCCACGCCTCTCTGTTTGCATTGCAGGCTCTGTTGGTCGGTCTTCAATTCTTCATGCTGCTGCTGCTACTGCTACATGAGGGCCCTATTCAATTCTACATCTGTTGCGGCCGCCGCAGCTTCCACCTCCAGAAGAGCACCTACTCCTTGTGTGGTTACCTGGCCACCTGCATCCGCAAGTGTAAGCTCCCCCTCCCTCTGTCCTAGATCTCTAGGTCTGTTGCTGCCATGCGCCATGTTCTTGATGTTGCGCGTCCTCATGTGGATGCCACGAACGGCGCTGCTCCTGCGTGCAGATTTGATTCGCCGCATTAGTATGCGGTTGTTGCCTCGCCGTGGTTGTTCAAATTGAGATGCACCGAGTTGATTCGTCATCTCGGATCATAATTTTTCTGCATTCCCTGTTGCTGTAGCTTGTTGGATGCATAGTTTGATCTCCCAATGGGAATTATTAGTGAATGGTGATGTCTGTGGTCACGAGAATGGTGTTGTAGTAGCTGGTATGCTTGATGCGTGTATGTCCATCTCTTTACTGTTTTGCTAGAACCACAAATCCTGATGCATGATGATCATGGTCTGGTTTGTTAGATCTATTCTGCTGGTGCTTAAAATTTGACATGCCTGGATTCTAAAACTTGTTCTTACAGTTTTCATTTCTACGATCAATTTAGAGAGTTGCACATGTCAGTATATTATATACCAAAAAAATTCCTAGCTAGTGAGAACATTTTAGTCACTCCATGAACGCATACTGGTTAGTGTCAGTCATACTATTTATGTACATGGCATTTGCTGTCAATTCTTGATTATAAGTTATTGGATCCCTCATTGGCTACTGTTTGATGTTCTGTACCTATTATATTCTTATATGCTCATTCTTATTTTTTGCACAGGTGAACTACGAATCCATGTCCGAAGCTGTGAACCATATCATCAAAGAGTAGCATATTATGTGTTGTAGTTGTAGGCGGTAGTAGGCATATCTGGGTTTTAATATTCTGTAACTATTGTAATAGATTAATGTAGTATTGTTTTGGACCAATTTCATTTGCTCTTTTGTCTGTTCGAAACAATGATTGTGTATGTGATTTGAATACCCGTGAAATGGAAACCTGACAAGTTGGGTCCAAGTTATAATGGTTGTGTGACAAATTTCGAAATTTCTAATGTGTGGGACCAATTTTGAGCTAAGCATTTCAAGTGGGACCCGCTGCAAAATAAAATGGCTGAAAATAGAAAATCAGTAGACTATAAAAGGCTGCATTCTAGAATATAAAAGCCCAAATTGTTGGGCCAGGCCACTGTAGTTAGCGAAAATTAATAGAAAAAATATACAGTAAAAAGGTCGAATTGTTGGGCTAGGCCCATGTAGAAAACCGAATTGGACCGGGCTGAATCTTGTGCCACATCAGCTTGCCATGCTGGATGCCTACGTGGCCTGGGGAGGTTGCTAGTGACAAAAAAATTGGTCGTGGAACCAACGACCTTTTACATATCACAAAGAAGGTCACTCATTTCAGTTTACGACCGTCAGCTTTTGACCTTTTGTTTTTGGTCACAAAAAGGTCGCAAATAAAAAACTATGACCTTTCAGCGACCAATAGCGAGGGTCACAAGTTGACATATTTCTTGTAGTGGTCCTCCAGATCAGCATTACACACATACGCGTCAAATTCCTCCTTAAAGCCTACTTCGACCATAAAATCGTCGGATGGCCACTCACAAGCTCGTACTTCTGCATCTCTCGGTAGTTCCTCGTCTTGTTCACGTATAGCAATCCTGGGTCCTTTCTTTACCGAGGAACCACCTTGGTACATTCTCCCAGACAAAATTCTTTTTCTGAAAAATATCTGAAATTTTAGTAACTTCAAAATAGAAGTGAATAAAACTAAACAATATTGGTAGCAACTACTCCTACAAGTGCCTAGAGCCTATATCATGCATTAGAATTACTTGGGACCTCATAAATTTAACATGCAAGCTCAAGAACATGGTCACCTATGCAGCAAAAATTTGTAATGAATAAAGCACTAGAATAAAACCTAATTGGACCAATGGAGGAGTCACATACCAAGCAACAATCTCCCAAAGCAGTTTTGTGAATGGAGCTTTGAGCAAGGAGATCGAAAATCACAGCAAAATGAGCTAGAACTCGTGCTTGAGCTGGATGGGGATTTTTTTGGAAAGAAGATGAAGTGTGTGGGTGCTGGCATAAGTGGAGGGGGGCCACTAGGGGCCCACGAGACAGGGGGCGCGCCCTCCACTCTCGTGGCCTGGTGCTTGCCCCTCCTGCAGTGATTTTAGTGCCTAAAATCCTCCAATATTCCATAAAAAATCATACTAAATTTGCAGGGCATTGGGAGCACTTTTATTTTTTGGGATATTTTTTATTGCACGAATAATTCAGAAAACAGACATATAATACTATTTTTTGCTTCATTTATTCTAAATAACAGAAAGTAAAAAGAGGGTACAGAAGGTTGTGCCTTCTAGTTTCATCCATCTCATGATCATCAAAATGAATCCACTAACAAGGTTGATCAAGTCTTGTCAACAAACTCGTTCCCAATAACACAGAACCAGAGAAATTTCGAATAGCACTAAGTTACCTCAACGGGGATATGAACATCCCCAACAATAAGAATATCATACTTTTTCTTGACAGTAGGGAGAGGAAATTCAAAACCTCCAATAATGATAGTTGGAACCTTTCCAATAGAATTGATGCTATGAACTTGAGATTGTTTCCTTGGAAAGTGTACCGTATGCTCATTACCATTAACATGAAAAGTGACATTGCCTTTGTTGCAATCAATAACAGCCCCTGCAGTATTCAGAAAGGGTCTACCAAGGATAATCGACATACTATCGTCCTCGGGAATATCAAGAATAACAAAGTCCGTTAAGATAGTGATGTTTGCAACCACAACATGCACATCCTCACAAATACCGATAGGTATAGCAGTTGATTTATTAGCCATTTGCAAAGATATTTCAGTAGGTGTCAACTTATTCAATTCAAGTCTACGATATAAAGAGAGAGGCATAACACTAACACCGACTCCAAGATCACATAAAGCAGTTCTAACATAATTTCTTTTAATGGAGCATGGTATGGTTGGTACCCCTAGATCTCCAAGTTTCTTTGGTATTCCACCCTTAAAAGTGTAATTAGCAAGCATGGTGGAAATTTCAGCTTCCGGTATCTTTCTTTTGTTTGTAATGATATCCTTCATATACTTAGCATAAGGGTTTAATTTAAGCATATCAGTTAAGCGCATACGTAAGAAGATAGGTCTAATCATTTCAGCAAAGCGCTCAAAATCCTCATCATCCTTTGTCTTGGATGGTTTAGGAGGAAAGGGCATGGGTTTCTGAACCCATGGTTCTCTTTCTCTACCGTGCTTCCTAGCAACAAAATCTCTCTTATCATAATGTTGATTCTTTGATTGTGGGTTATCAAGATCAACATCAGGTTCAATCTCTACATCATTGTTTTTGCTAACATTATAATTAACATTATCACTAGGTTCATGTTCATCACCTGATTGTGTTTTAGCATCAGAGATAGAAATATCATTGGGATTCTCAGGTGTGTCCACAACAGTTTCACTAGAAGCATGCAAAGTCCTATCGCTTTTCTTTTTCTTCTTTTTAGAAGAACTAGGTGCCTCTAAATTGTTTCTCTGAGAATCTTGCTCGATTCTCTTAGGGTGGCCTTCAGGATTCAAAGGTTCCCGAGTCATTCCACCAGTTCTAGTAGCCACTCTAACAGCAAAGTCAGGTTTATTATTTAATTCATCAAGCAAATCATTTTGAGCTTTAAGTACTTGCTCAGCTTGAGTAGCAACCATAGAACCATATTTGCTAATGAGTTTAAGTTCACCTTTAACTCTAGCCATATAATCGCTCACGCGTCTTATCTCGAAAGCATTATTCTTTAATTCTCTACCAACGTAAGCATTAAAACTTTCTTGTCTAGCCATGAAGTCATCAAATTAATCTAAGCATGGGCTATGAAATTTAGTAGAGGGGATTTCAACTTTATCATATTTATAGAGAGAATTTACCTTTACTACCTGTGTCGGGTTATCAAGACAATGTGGTTCTTCAACAGGCGGTATATTAAGACCATGTATTTCTTCAATAGGTGGTAAATTCTTAACATCTTCATCTTTAATACCTTTTTCTTTCATTGATTTCTTTGCCTCTTGCATATCTTCAGGACTGAGAAATAGAACACCTCTCTTCTTCGGAGTGGGTTTAGGAATAGGCTCAGGAGTCGACTCAATTGGTTCAGGAATTACCTCAGGAATTGGCTCAGGAAGAGTCCAATTATTTTCATTAGTCAACATATTATTCAATAGTAATTCAGCTTCGTCGACTGTTCTTTCCTTGAAAACACAACCAGCACAACTATCCAAGTAGTCCTTGGAAGCATCAGTTAGTCAATTATAAAAGATATCAAGTATTTCATTTTTCTTAAGAGGATGATCAGGCAAAGCATTAAGTAATCGGAGAAGCCTCCCCCAAGCTTGTGGGAGATTCTCTTCTTCGATTTGCACAAAATTATATTTTTCCCGCAAGGCAGCTTGTTTCTTATGAGCAGGGAAATATTTAGCAGAGAAGTAATAAATCATATCCTGGGGACTACACACACAACCAGGAGCAAGAGAATTAAACCAAGTCTTAGCATCACCCTTTAATGAGAACGAAAATATCTTAAGGATATAATAATAGCGAGACTTCTCATCATTAATAAATAGGGTGGCTATATCATTTAACTTGGTAAGATGTGCCACAGCAGTTTCAGATTCAAGGCCATAAAAAGGATCATATTCAACTAAAGTAATAATCTCAGGATCAATAGAGAATTCATAATCCTTATCAGTAACACAGATAGGTGAAGTAGCAAAAGCAGGGTCAGGTTTCATTCTAGCATTAAGAGATTGCTACTTCCATTTAGCTAATAATTTCTTAAGATCATATCTATCTTTACAAGCAAAGATAGCTCTAGCAGCTTCCTCTTCCATAACATAACCCTCAGGAACAACAGGTAATTCATAATCAGGGGGAGAACTTTCATCATCACAATCATCAATAATAGCAACTTCAATAATTTCATTCTCTCTAGCCCTAGCAAGTTGTTCATCAAGAAATTCACCTAATGGCAAAGTAGTATCACGCACAGAAGTAGTTTCATCATAAGTATCATGCATAGCAGAAGTGGCATCATCAATAACATGCGACATATCAGAATTCATAGCAGCAGCAGGTTTAGGTGTCGCAAGCTTACTAATAATAGAAGAAGAATCTAGTGCAGAGCCAGATGGCAGTTCCTTACCTCCCCTCGTAGTTGAGGGCAAAATCTTAGTTCTTTCGTCTTTCAAGTTCCTCATAGTGATCAACAGATATAAATCCCAAGTGACTCAAAGAATAGATCTATGCTCCCCGGCAACGGCGCCAGAAATTAGTCTTGATAACCCACAAGTGTAGGGGATCGCAACACCTTTCGAGGGTAAAGTATTCAACCCATATTTATTGATTCGTCACAAGGGGTGCCAAAGAATATTATTGAGTATTAGCAGTTGAGTTGTCAATTCAACCACACCTAGATAACATAGTATCTGCAGCAAAGTATTTAGTAGCAAAGTAGTATGATAATAAAGGTGACAGTAGCAAAAGTAATATTTTTGGGTTTTGTAGTGATTGTAAGAATAGCAACGGAAAAGTAAATAAGCAAAACACAAGATGTGAAAAGCTCGTAGGCATTGGATCAGTGATGGATAATTATGTCGGATGTGATTCCTCATGTAATAGCTATAACATAGGGTGACACAGAACTAGCTCCAGTTCATCAATGTAATGTAGGCATGTATTCCGTATATAGTCATACATGCTTATGGAAAAGAACTTGCATGACATCTTTTGTCCTACCCTCCCGTGGCAGCGGGGTCCTAGTGGAAACTAAGGGATATTAAGGCCTCCTTTTAATAGAGAACCGGAACAAAGCATTAGCACATAGTGAATACATGAACTCCTCAAACTACGGTCATCACCGAGAAGTATCCCGATTATTGTCACTTCGGGGTTGTCGGATCATAACACATAATGGGTGACTATAGACTTGCAAGATAGGATCAAGAACACACATATATTCATGAAAACATAATAGGTTCAGATCTGAAATCATGGCACTCAGGCCCTAGTGACAAGCATTAAGCATAGCAAAGTCATAGCAACATCAATCTCAGAACATAATGGATACTAGGGATCAAACCCTAAAAAAACTAACTTGATTACATGTAAATCTCATCCAACCCATCACCGTCCAACAAGCCTACGATGGAATTACTCACGCACGACCGTGAGCATCATGAAACTGGTGATGGAGGATGGTTGATGATGACGACGGCGACGAATCCCGCTCTCCGGAGCCCCGAACGGACTCCAGATCAGCCCTCCCGAGAGAGGTTAGGGCTTGACGGCGGCTCCATATCGTAAAACGCGATGAAACTTTCTCTCTGATTTTTTCTCTGCGAAATGGAATATATGGAGTTGGAGTTGAGGTCGGTGGAGTCTCAGGGGGCCCACGAGACAGGGGGGTGCGCCCCCACTCTCGTGGACAGGGTGTGGCCCCCTGGTCTTGATTCTTTTGCCAGTATTTTTTATATTTTCCAAAAAGTGCCTCCGTGGATTTTCAGGTCATTCCGAGAACTTTTGTTTTCTACACATAAAACAACATCATGGCAGCTCTGCTGAAAACAGCATCAGTCCGGGTTAGTTTCATTCAAATCATGCAAGTTAGAGTCCAAAACAAGGGCAAAAGTGTTTGGAAAAGTAGATACATTGGAGACGTATCACCTAGCATATGCAGATATGGCCTCGGAACACTGAGACCGAAAGGTCGAGCGTGAATCATATAGTAGATATGATCAACATAGTGATGTTCACCATTGAAAACTACTCCATCTCACGTGATGATCGGACATGGTTTAGTTGATTTGGATCACATGATCATTTAGATGACTAGAGGGATGTCTATCTAAGTGGGAGCTCTTAAGTAATATGATTAATCGGACTTTAATTTATCATGAACTTAGTCCTGATAGTATTTGCATAACTATGTTATAGATCAATAGCTCGCGATGTAGCTCCCCGTTTATTTTTGATATGTTCCTAGAGAAAAGTGAGTTGAAATATGATAGTAGCAATGATGCAGACTTGGTCCATGATATGAGGATTATCCTCATTGCTACACAGAAGAATTATGTCCTTGATGCACCGCTAGGTACCAGAACTATTGCAGGAGCAGATGCAGACGTTATGAATGTTTGACAAGCTTGGTATGATGAGTACTTGATAGTTTAGTGCACCATGCTTTACGGCTTAGAACCGAGACTTCAAAAATGTTTTGGACGCCAAAGAGCATATAAGATGTTCCAAGAGTTGAAATTGGTATCTCATACTCATACCCATGTCAAGAGGTATGAGACCTCTGACAAAGTACTTAGCCTACAAGATGGAGGAGAATAGCTCAACTAGTGAGCATGTGCTCAGAATGTCTGAGTACTACAATCGCTTGAATCAAGTGGGAGTTAATCTTCCAAATAAGATAGTGATTGATAGAGTTCTCTAGTCACTATCACCAAGTTACTAGAACTCTGTGATGAACTATAATATGCAAGGGATAACAGAAATGATTCCCAAGCTCTTCGCGATGCTGAAATCAGCGAATGTAGAAATCAAGAAAAAGCATCAAGTGTTGATGGTTGACAAGACCGCTGGTTTTAAGTAAAAGGGTAAGGGATAGAAAGGGAACTTCAAGAACGAATGGCAAGCAAGTTTCCACTCCCATGAAGAAGCCCAAAGCTAGACCAAAGCCTGAAACTGAGTGCTTCTACTGCAAAGCAAATGGTCACTGGAAGTGGAACTGCCCTAGATACTTGGCAGATAAGAAGGATGGCAAAGTGAACAAAGGTATATTGGATATACATGTTATTGATGTGTACTTTACTAGTGTTTATAGCAACCCCTCAGTATTTGATACTGGTTCAGTTGCTAAGAGTAGTAACTCGAAACGGGAGTTGCAAAATAAACAGAGACTAGTTATGGGCGAGGTGATGATGTGTGTTGGAAGTGATTCCAAGGTTGATAAGATCACCATCGCACACTCCCTTTACCTTCGAGATTAGTGTTGAACCTAAAGTAAATGTTATTTGGTGTTTGCGTTGAGCATGAATATGATTGGATCATGTTTATTGCAATACGGTTATTCATTTAAGTCAAAGAATAATTGTTGTTCTATTTACATGAATAAAACCTTCTATGGTCATACACTCAATATAAGTGGTTTATTGAATCTCGATCGTAGTGATACACATATTCATAAATATTGAAGCCAAAAGATGCAAAGTTAACAATGATAGTGCAACTTATTTGTGGCACTGCCATTTAGGTCATATTGGTGTAAAGCACATTAAGAAACTCCATGCTGATGGGCTTTTGGAATCACTTGATGCTTGCGAACTATGCCTCATGGGCAAGATGACTAAATACTCCGTTCTCCAGAACAATGGAGCGAGCAACTTAATTATTGGAAATAATACATACTGATGTATGTGATCCGATGAGTGTTGAGGCTCGTGGCGGGTATCGTTATTTTCTGACCTTCACAGATGATTTGAGTAGATATCGGTATATCTACTTAATGAAACATAAGCCTGAAACATTTGAAAAGTTCAAAGAATTTCAGAGTGAAGTGGAAAATCATCGTAACAAGAAAATAAAAGTTTCTACGATCTGATCGTGCAGGTGAATATTTGAGTTACGAGTTTGGCATTCATTTAAAAACAATGTGGAATAGTTTCACAAACTCACGCCACCTGGAACACCACAACGTAATGGTGTGTCCGAACATCGTAACCGTACTTTATTAGATATGGTGCGATCTATGTTGTTTCTTACTGATTTACCACTATCATTTTGGGGTTATGCATTAGACATAGCTGCATTCACTTTAAATAGGGAACCATCTAAATCTGTTGAGATGACACTGTATGAACTGTGGTTTGGCAAGAAACCTAAGTTGACATTTCTTAAAGTTTGGGGCTATGATGCTTATGTGAAAAAGCTTCAACCTGATAAGCTCGAACCCAAATTAGAGAATTGCGTCTTCATAGGATACCTAAAAAGAAAATGTTGGGTACACCTTCTATCACAAATCCAAAGGCAAGATCTTTGTTGCTAAGAATGGATTCTTTCCAGAGAAGAAGTTTCTCTTGAAACAACTATGCGGGAGGAAAGTAGAACTTGATGAGGTAATTGTACCTTTTCCCGAATTGGAAAGTAGTTCATCACAAAAATCAGTTCCAGTGATGCCTACACCAATTAGTGAGGAAGTTAATGATGATGATCATGAAACTTCAGATCAATTTACTACCGAACCTCGTAGGTCAACCAGAGTACGTTCCGCACCAGAGTGGTATGGTAATCCGATTCTGGAAGTCATGTTACTAGACCATGACGAACCTACGAACTATGAGGAAGCGATGATGAGCCCAGATTCCACAAAGTGGTTTAAGGCCATGAAATCTGAGATAGGATCCATGTATGAAAACAAAGTATGGACTTTGGTGGAATTGCCCGATGATCGGCAAGCCATTGAGAGTAAATGGATCTTCAAGAGGAAGACGGACGCTGATGGTAGTGTTACTATCTACAAAGCTCAGCTTGTCACGAAAGGTTTTCGACAAGTTTAAGGTGTTGACTATGATGGTTTTTTCTCAGTCGTAATGATGCTTAAGTCTGTCCGAATCATGTTAGCAATTGTCGCATTTTATGAAATCTGGCAAATGGATAAACAAAACTGTATTCCTTAATTGATTTATTAAGGAAGAGTTGTATATGATGCAACCAGAAGGTTTTGTCAATCCTAAAGGTGCTAACAAAATATGCAAGCTCCAGCAATCCATCTATGGACTGGTGCAAGCATGTCGGAGTTGGAATATACGCTTTGATAAGTTGATCAAAGCATATAGTTTTATACAGACTTGCGGTGAAGCCTGTATTTACAAGAAAGTGAGTGGGAGCACTACAGCCTTTCTGATAAGTATATGTGAATGACATATTGTCGATCAAAAATGATGTAGAATTTTCTGGAAAGCATAAAGGAGTGTTTGAAAGGAGTTTTTCAAAGAAAGACCTCGGTGAAGCTGCTTACATATTGAGCATAAAGATTTATAGAGATAGATCAAGACACTTGATAAGTTTTTTCAATGAGTACATACCTTGACAAGTTTTTGAAGTAGTTCAAAATGGAACAGTCAAAGAAAGAGTTCTTGCATGTGTTGCCAGGTGTGAAGTTGAGTAAGACTCAAAGCCCGACCACAGTAGAAGATAGAGAGAGAATGAAAGTCATTCCCTATGCCTCAGCCATAGGTTCTATAAAGTATGTCATGCTGTGTACCAGACCTATTGTATACCCTGCCCTGAGTTTGGCAAGGGAGTACAATTTTGATCTAGGAGTAGATCACTGGACAGCGGTCAAAATTATCCTTAGTGGACTAAGGGAATATTTCTCGGTTATGGAGGTGATCAAGAGTTTGTCGTAAAGAGTTACATTGATGCAAGCTTTGACACCGATCTGGATGACTCTAAGTCACAATCCGGATACATATTGAAAGTGGGAGCAATTAGCTAAAGTAGCTCCGTGGAGAGCATTATAGACATAGAAATTTGCAAAATA
This sequence comes from Triticum dicoccoides, assembly GCF_002162155.2. Classification (NCBI taxonomy): domain Eukaryota; kingdom Viridiplantae; phylum Streptophyta; class Magnoliopsida; order Poales; family Poaceae; genus Triticum; species Triticum dicoccoides. Next base: position 37,216,430 of record NC_041393.1, read on the forward strand.
CATACGGATCTGAATTTGGCAGACCCGTTGACTAAACTTATCTCACAAGCAAAACATGATCACACCTTAGTACTCTTTGGGTGTTAATCACATGGCAATGTGAACTAGATTATTGACTCTAGTAAACACTTTGAGTATTGGTTACATGGCGATATGAACTATGGGTGTTAATCACATGGTGATGTGAACTATTGGTGTTAAATCACATAGCGAATGTGAACTAGATTATCGACTCTAGTGCAAGTGGGAGACTGAAGGAAATATGCCCTAGAGGCAATAATAAAGTTATTATTTATTTCCTTATTTCATGATAAATGTTTATTATTCATGCTAGAATTGTATTAACCTGAAACTTAGTACATGTGTGAATACATAGACAAACAGAGTATCCCTAGTATGCCTCTACTTGACTAGCTCGTTAATCAAAGATGGTTAAGTTTCCTAGCCATAGACATGTGTTGTCATTTGATGAATAGGATCACATCATTAGAGAATGATGTGATGGACAATACCCATTCGTTAGCTTAGCATTATAATTGTTTCAGTTTCATTGCTACTGCTTTCTTCATGACTTATACATGTTCCTCTGACTATAAGATTATGCAACTCCCGAATACCGGAGGAACACTTTGTGTGCTATCAAACATCACAACGTAACTGGCTGATTATAAAGATGCTCTACAGGTGTCTCTGAAGGTGTTTGTTGAGTTGGCATATATCAAGATTAGGATTTGTCACTCCATGTATCGGAGAGGTGTCTCTGGGCCCTCTCGGTAATGCACATCACTATAAGCCTTGCAAGCATTGTGACTAATGAGTTAGTTGTGGGATGATGCATTATGGAACGAGTAAAGAGACTTGCCGGTAAACAAGATTGAACTAGGTATTGAGATACCGACGATTGAATCTCGGGCAAGTAACATATCGATGACAAAGGGAACAACGTATGTTGTTATGCTTTGACCGATAAAGATCTTTGTAGAATATGTGGGAGCCAATATGAGCATCTAGGTTCCGCTATTGGTTATTGACCAGAGATGAGTCTCGGTCATGTCTACATAGTTCTCGTACCCGTAGGGTCCGCACGCTTAACGTTCGATGACGATCAGTATTATGAGTTTATGTGTTTTGAGGTACCGAAGGTTGTTCGGTGTCCCGGATGTGATCACGGACATGACGAGGATTCTTGAAATGGTTGAGACATAAAGATTGATCTATTGGACGATGTTATTCGGACACCGGATGAGTTCTGGGGGTCACCGGATAAATATCGGAGTGCCGGGGGGTTATCGGAACCCCCGGGGGAACTAATGGGCCTCTATGGGCCTTAGTGGGAAGAGAGGGAAGGCCAGGAGGGGCTGCCCCCCTTGGGTCCGAATTGGACTAGGGGAAGGGGGTGGCACCCCCCTTTCCTTCCCTTCCACCTCTTCCTTCCTTCCCCCTCTCTCCCTCTTGGTGGATTCCTACTAGGACTTGGAGTCCTAGTAGGATTCCCCTTTTGGGGGCGCGCCCTAGGGGCCGGCCGGCGTCCCCAACTACAAAAAAAAGACACATTCGTGACATTTTGGGCCGAACAATTTTTTTTGTCATACATATGACACTTCTATGACGATAATTGTGACAAAACCCGGTATCATCATAGATGTGGTGGGCTCCTACTTCTATGACAAAAAATCATGACAGAAAATGGGTTTTTCGTCCTGGGCGGGCCGGAGATGCAGCTGCATGACATTCTTTGGGCCGTCCATGACGGGAAAAACCATGGTAGAAGCGAGGGCGAGGAAAATTTTGGGGAGTTCCCGGTTACGGTGGGAGGTCGGGGGCCGAGCGATGCGCGTTTCTCTCGTACACGTACACGCGTGTGTGCGAGACGTTGGCTCTAACTGAACCCGAGTGAGGCATTGGGCTCTAACTGAACCCGAGCGATTGTACTGCAGGCTACGCGTTACTGAACCCGAGCGATCGATCGATGGCTGCTAACTGAACTTGATCGAGCGATTCCTTCGCTACTGCTGCTAACTGAAGCCGATCGATGCTGCCTCTGGGATGAACAGTGAGCGTTGCGGGGGGAGGGTTGGATGAACAGTGAGCGGTGGCGTTGCCTCTGGATGAACAGGACCCCGTGGTGTGGAGGGCTGGATGAACAGTAGACGGTGGAGGGGTGCCCATGGAGGGGTGGTTGAACAGGACCCCGTGGTGAGGAGGGCTGGATGAATAGTAAACGGTGGAGGGGTGGTTGAACAGTAGCCGGTGGAGTAGCGCGCCGTGGAGGCTGGATGAATAGGAGCCCGTGGAGGCTGGAGGAGGTCGACGGTAGCCCGTGGAGGCTGGAGGAGGTCAATGGTGGAGATGAACAATAGCCCGTGGAGTCCCGTTTTGCGGTACGCCACACCCCTCCCGATGAACAGGACCCCCATTTCGACCATAGGAGGTCCGTTTCGTCCGTTTTGCAGCACGCCACACCCCTCCCGATCAACAGGACACCCGTTTCGACCGTAGGAGGTCCGTTTCGTCAGTTTTGTGGTACGCCACACCCCTCCCGATCAACAGGCTCCCCGTTTCGACCGTAGGAGGTCTGTTTCCTCCGTTTTGCGGTACGCCAGACCCCTCCTGATCAACAAGACCCCGTTCCAAACGTAGGAGGTCCGTTTCCTCCGTTGTGCGGTACGCCATGCCTCGTTTCCATCACCTGTTCCGTCCAAGCCCTCCCGATGAACACGACCACGCATTCCGTTCTGACCCAGCCGGTTGGCTCCCACGCGTTCCGTTGCCTCCCGATGAACACGAGCATTCCGTTGCCTCCCCATGAACACGAGGCATTCCATTGCCTCCCCATGAACACGACGATGACGATGTTTCTCCATTCCGACCCAGCCATGTAAACGAGCCCTTGCCGTACGTATGCGCGAGTAGGCGTTTGAGACCCCGCCCGTATGTACACATACATGGCCGTATTTTCTTTCTTGCACCCTGGCCGCTGTACGTACGTGTACATGCTACGTGCGCGCCTCTATGCTGATAATCCCCAAGTGCAGGAATCATCGTAGCAATTCCCAAAGGTGGAAGTGATAAGTATGGAGTGTCGAACCCACAAGGAGCTAAAGGTAAGATCAATATTCTCTCAAGCCCTAACTGCCACTGATACGACTCTACGTGCACCGAACGTTTGCTTCCAACTAGAAACAAGAAATAAAATTGTGTTGTGGGTATGAAGAGGATAACTTTGTATGATATCGGAGAGCTAAAACATAAAAGTAGGTGTTGTTATCATAAAGTTAGAATATATTACTAAATAATATAAATAGCGAGTGTGGAATAATGGTGGATCGGTGTGCGGAATTGTCCTAAGCAATTGTTAACAAGATCGATAGTCATCATTGCAATTTCATATGAGGGAGAGGCATAAACAAACATACTTTTCCTACTTGGATCATATGCACTTATGATTGGAACTCTAGCAAGCATCCGCAAATACTAAAGATTCATTAAGGTAAAACCCAACCATAGCGTTAAAGCATCAAGTCCCCTTTTATCCCATACGCAACAACCCCCCTACTCGGGTTTAAGCTTCTGTCACTCTAGCAAACCACTATAAGCGAATCATGAACGTATTGCAACACCCTACAGCAGGAATCCCTCACGCTTGCGTGACACGGAGGGCACCATAGGACAGCACCAAAATAAAACATACAACTCGTACCAATCTAGACCACCAATCAACCCAAGGACAAAAGATATCTACTCAAAACATCATAGGATGGCAACACATCATTGGATCATAATATGTAGCATAAAGCACCATGTTCAAGTAGGGATTACAGTGGGGTGCGGGAGAGTGGACCGCGTAAAAGAGGTGAGGATGGTGATGATGATGGTGATGTTGATGAAGACGATCACCGCGGTGATGATTCCCCTCCCGATGGCACTCCGGTGCCACCAAGAGAGAGGAGGAGGGGGAGATGTGCTTCCTCCTCCATGGCTTTCCCCCTCTGGTCCTTGGCCTTCATGGAGATGATGGCCCCTCCGAGATCCTCCTCCATGGCCTCCGGTGATGATGGCCCCCTCCGGCAGGGTGCCAGAGAGGGCCTAGATTGATTTCTCGTGGCTACAGAGGCCTGCGGCGGCGGAACTTCCGATCTAGGTTAATTCCCGAAGGTTTCTGTATTTATAGGAATTTTTGGCGTTGGTTTCACATCAGGAAGGTCTCTGGGCTGTCCACGAGATAGGGGGGCGTGCCCTAGGGGGGAGGGCGCGGCCCCCACTCTCGTGGGCAGCCCGGGACTCTTCTGGGCCAACTCCGATGCTCCGTGGTCTTCTTTTGGTCCATAAAAAATCCTCAAAAATTGGCATGTCAATTGGACTCCGTTTGGTATCCCTTTTCTGTAAAACACTAAAACAAGGAGAAAACAGAAATTGGCACTGGGCTCTAGGTTAATAGGTTAGTCCCAAAAATCATATAATATGACATATAAATGCATATAAAACATCATAGATGGATAATATAATAGCATGAATACTTCATAAATTATAGATATGTTGGAGACGTATCACCATCCCCAAGCTTAATTCCTGCTCGTCCTCGAGTAGGTAAATGATAAAAAAAATAATTTATGAAGTGTGAATGCTATAAGGTGCACAAGTTTGATCAATGATAATTTCAATCACCTTTGCTAGCATCAATATGTGTCATAATAGTAGCTTATCTCATAAAACTTTTCATGATCAAGTAACAATCTATTCACAATGTCAAGCATGGTTCAGAAACTTCATTGAGAACTAACAAACTATAATCTCAGTCATTGAAGCAATTTCAATTTATCATAACATCAGAAAGAGTCAAGAATAGAGCTTTTCAGCAAGTCCACATACTCAACTATCATATAGTCTTCTACAATTGCTAACACTCACGCAATACTTGTGGTTATGGAGTTTCAGCCGGACACTAAGAAAGATAGGGGCTTATTGTGTTGCCTCCCAACGTATTCACCTTTAGGTGATGTCAACAATAATAGCCCATGCTAACTTACATCCAATTGGATATATATATCATGATCTTTAAAACACGAGGAGCTTACCAAAGGATAAGATGAAAAAGGGAAAGGTGAGGATCACCTTGACTCAAGCATAAAGTAAAAACATAAAGTAAAAGATAGGCCCTTCGCAGAGGGAAGCAGAGGTTGTCATGCGCGTTTAGGGTTGATGCACAAAATCTTAATGCAAAAGAACGTCACTTTATATTGCTCCTTGTATGTGGACCTTTATTATGTAGTCCGTCGCTTTTATTACTTCCACAACAAGTTCGTACAAAGCTTATTTTCTCTGCACTAATAAGTCATACATATTTAGAGAGCAATTTTTATTGCTTGCACCGATGAAAACTTACTTGAAGGATCTTACTCAATCCATAGGTAGGTATGGTGGACTCTCATGGCAAAACTGGGTTTAAGGGTATTTGGAAGCACAAGTAGAATCTCTACTTGGTGCAAGGAATTTGGCTAGCATGAGGGGGAAAGGCAAGCTCAACATGTTTGGAAGGTCAATGACAACATACTTTAACTGAGATGTCGGAAAACATAAACCATTACGTTGTCTTCCTTATCCAACGTCAACTTCTTAGCATGTCATACTTAATGAGTGCTCCCAATCATAAAAGATGTCCTTATTACTTCCTATTAATCGCAACGATGACCAAAACTATGTTTCCCAACTCTCAACAACTTTTATGCCTCATGCTTTCTATGTGTGAAGTCATCACTAACCATGTTATAAGCATATGAAACATATAAAAATTCAGATTTATGACATTAAATTCATTCCCCCATTTACTCATAGGATATACATGAAGCACATGAGTAAATGACAAACTACTCTAAAAGATATGAGTGAAGGACACTGAGTAGCCAAATAATTAACTAGCCATGGGAGGGTTCCTTTTTATTCAATATTTCAGATCCAATGATTTTATTCAAACATCAAGTAAAACAAAATAAAATGACATTGCAAGGATAGCACAACTCATGTGAAGAAGCAAAAACTTAGGTTCAACCGATACTAACCGATAGTTGTTGAAGAAGAAAGGTGGGATGCCTAACGGGGCATCCCCAAGCTTAGATGCTTGAGACTTATTGGAATATTATCTTGGGGTGCCTTGGGCATCCCCAAGCTTGAACTTTTGTGTCTCCTTAATTCTTCTCATATCATGGTTTCTCTTTTTATCAAAAGCTCCATCCACACCAAACTCAACAAGAACTTGTGAGATAGGTTAGTGTAAACCAATGCAAAACCTTATCATTTTCTACTGTAGCAAATCACTATAATTATTATTCAACATTGCATACTAAATGCCTCTGCATATTTAATACTCCTATCCTCAAATAGAATCATTAAACAAGCAAACATATGCAAACAATGCAAACATAACAGCAATCTGTCAAAACAGTACAGCCTGTAAAGAATGCAAGAGTATCAATACTTCCCTAACTCCAAAAATTATGAGAAAAAAATTCCCACTGTAGTATATTTATCAGAGCTCTTTATGCAAAAAGTTTCAACATTATATCATGCTCTGACTTTTCTAGGGAATTTTTGCAACAGCGGTAAACTTTCTGTTTTCAAACAGCAACATGTATACTAGCAAAATAAGCATGGTAAAGGCTATCCTTGATATTTTTGCTGAAAATAAAGATGCAAAACACTATTATAAATAACAGAAAGCTAATACTAACAAAAGAAAATGAAGCTCCAAGTAAAACACATATCATGTGACGAATAAAAATATAGCTCCGAGTAAGATGTACCGATAGTTTTGAAGACGAAAGAGGGGATGCCTTCCGGGGCATCCCCAAGCTTAGGCGCTTGAGTCTTCCTTGAATATTACCTTGGGGTGCCTTGGGCATCCCCAAGCTTAGGGTCTTTCCACTCCTTATTCTCCTCATATCGATATCTCACCCAAAACTTGAAAACTTCAATCACACAAAACTTAATGGAACTTTGTGAGATAGGTTAGTATGATAAAGAGTAAACCATGCACTTTGGTACTGTAAAAGACAAGGTTCATAATTTTTTTCACATAATGCATACTGTACCATTTCATTTCTACAATTTATATTGAGAAATATAAGCCATAGAAACTAGAAAACAAGCAAACTATGCAATTAAAACAGAATCTGTCAGAAACAGAACAGTCTGTAATGATCTGAACAATAACCATACTTCTGCTACTCCAAAAATTATGAAATAAATGGGTGGACGTGAGGAATTTGTCTATTAATCTTCTGCAAAAATAATCAACTCAAAAGCACTCTTATGTAAAAATTTACAACTAATCTCGTGAGTGTAAAGTTTCTATTTTTTTACAGCAAGATCACATTAACTCTCACCCAAGTCTTCCCAAAGGTCTTACTTGGCACTTTATTGAAACAAAAGCTATAAAACATGATTACTACAGTAGCTTAATCATGTAGACACAAAAAACAGTAAGGTAAATATTGGGTTGTCTCCCAACAAGCGCTTTTCTTTAATGCCTTTTAGCTAGGCATGATGATTTCAATGATGCTCGCTTAAAAGAAAAGATTTGAAACACAAAGAGAGCATCATGAAGAATATGACTAGCACATTTAAATATAAATCACTTCCTATGCCTAGGGATTTTGTGAGCAAACAATTTATAGGGACAAAAGTCAACTAGCATAGGAAGGCAAAACAAGTATAACTTCAAAACTTTAAGCACATAGAGTGGAAACTTGACATTATTGCAACTCCTCCAAGCACATGTTCCTCCCTCATAATAATTTTCATTAGCATCATGGATAGCTACTTTGTTCTCATACTCAATTGGAACCTCTTCCGAAATAGTGGAATACTAACTAAAGTTGACACTCTTCCAAATCCACTCTCATAAATATTGTACGAAGATTCAACACCTCCAAGATAGTGGGATCACTAATTCCTAAAGTTGACACTCTTCCAAACCCACTTTAAATTATAGTATTATTCATACTCCAAAAGATATAAGTGAAGTTCCTGGAGCATTCTACAATTAATATAGACTAGCCAATATCCAAGCTCAAAATATATAAGTGAAGCACAAAGAGCAATTCTATAAGATCATACTTAAAAGATATAAGTGAAGCACATGAAGTATTCTATAAGCCAATGAAGAGCTATATCATACTAGCATGATTCTTAAAGAAAAACAAAAACACAAAGGGCACAAACAATGTGAACAAAACAAAAACCGAGGTATACCGATATTTGTTGAAGAAGAAAGGTGGGATGCCAACCGGGGCATCCCCAAGCTTAGATGCTTGAGTATCCTTTGAAATATTTACTTGGGGTGCCTTGGGCACCCCCAAGCTTGAACTCTTGTCTCTCTTTATTCTTCTCACATCGGTAACTCCTCGTTCTTCAAATACTTCATTCACAAAAACTTAAACAAAAATTTGTTAGATCCGTTAGTGTAATAAAGCAAACTACCACTTTAAGGTATTGTAATTAACTCATTATTTGTTTATATTGGTGTTAAACCTACTGTATTCCAACTTCTCTATGGTTCATACCCTACATACTAGCCATAGGTGCATCAAAATAAGCAAACAACACACGAAAAACAGAATCTGTTAAGAGCGGGACAGTCTGTAGTAATCTGGAAGTTTAGTAAATTTATGTAACTCCAAAAAATATGAAATAAATTTGACAATTTGAACAATTTGTACAGAAGTAATGTGCAAAAAGTTTCAGACCCATTTGACTTTCCAGTAAAAATGTAAATTCATGCACTACAACCAAAGTTTCTGTTTTTGTTCTGCACAAAGTAAGCAAGCAATCTTATCATACTAAAACCAAAGCTTGGCACATTATTTTTATAATACAATGGATATATACAAGGGGATAATTATTTACAGAGAAACTTCCATGAAAAATTCTACATTGTTTCCGTGAGCATGAACACAAGTGCTCAAGGTCGACCCTCACTTCTTCAATGCATAACTTTCCAATCACTTCTCTTTTTGAAAAACCTTTTTAGGCATGAGAGGCAAGTAAATATTTTTGGTATTTTCATTCTTATTTTTTTTATATGTTTCACCCACAACTAAACAGAGACAAAAAGGAAAAACAAAATCTACTTAGTAAAGAAAGCAAACAAGCACACCCGAGAATATCAACCCCACGCTATTGCTCCTCGGCAACGGCGCCAGAAAAGAGCTTGATATCCCCAAGTGTAGGGAATCATCGTAGCAATTCCCAAAGGTGGAAGTGATAAGTATGGAGTGTCAAACCCACAAGGAGCTAAAGGTAAGATCAATATTCTCTCAAGCCCTATCTGCCACTGATACGACTCTACGTGCACCGAATGTTTGCTTCCAACTAGAAACAAGAAATAAAACTGTGTTGTGGGTATGAAGAGGATAACTTTGTATGATATCGAAGAGCTAAAACATAAAAGTAGGTGTTGTTATCATAAAGTTAGAATATATTACTAAATAATATAAATAGCGAGTGTGGAATAATGGTGGATCCGTGTGCGGAATTGTCCTAAGCAATTGTTAACAAGATCGATAGTCGTCATTGCAATTTCATATGAGGGAGAGGCATAAACTAACATAGTTTTCCTACTTGGATTATATGCACTTATGATTGGAACTCTAGCAAGCATCCGCAAATACTAAAGATTCATTAAGGTAAAACCCAACCATACCATTAAAGCATCAAGTCCCCTTTTATCCCATACGCAACAACCCCCTTACTCGGGTTTAAACTTCTGTCACTCTAGCAACCCACTATAAGCGAATCATGAATGTATTGCAACACCCTACAGCGGTAATCCCTCACGCTTGCGCGACACGGAGGGCACCATAGGACAGCACCAAAATAAAACATACAACTCGTACCAATCTAGATCACCAATCAACCCAAGGACAAAAGATATCTACTCAAAACATCATAGGATGGCAACACATCATTGGATCATAATATGTAGCATAAAGCACCATGTTCAAGTAGGGATTACAGTGGGGTGCGGGAGAGTGTACCGCGTAAAATAGGTGAGGATGGTGATGATGATGGTGATGTTGATGAAGACGATCACCGCGGTGATGATTCCCCTCCCGATGGCACTCCAGTGCCACCAAGAGAGAGGAGGAGAGGTTCTCCCCCTTGTGCTCCCTCCTCCATGGCTTTCCCCCTCTGGTCCTTGGCCTTCATGGAGATGATGGCCCCTCCGAGATCCTCCTCCATGGCCTCCGGTGATGATGGCCCCCTCCGGCAGGGTGCCAGAGAGGGCCTAGATTGACTTCTCGTGGCTACAGAGGCTTGCGGCGGCGGAACTTCCGATCTAGGTTAATTCCCAAAGGTTTTTGTATTTATAGGAATTTTTGGGTTGGTTTCATGTCAGGAAGGTCTCCGGGTTGTCCACGAGATAGGGGGCGCACCCTAGGGGGGAGGGCGCGGCCCCCACTCTCGTGGGCAGCCCGGGACTCTTCTGGCCCAACTCCGATGCTCTGTGGTCTTCTTTTGGTCCATAAAAAATCCTCAAAAATGGCACGTCAAGTGGACTCCGTTTGGTATCCCTTTTCTGTAAAACACTAAAACAAGGAGAAAACAGAAACTGGCACTGGGCTCTAGGTTAATAGGTTAGTCCCAAAAATCATATAATATGACATATAAATGCATATAAAACATCATAGATGGATAATATAATAGCATGAATACTTCACAAATTATAGATATGTTGGAGACGTATCATACGCGCCTCTACTACGACATGTGCGCGCCTCTACATCGACCAGTATATATGTACGTACACGTTCGCGACCAGAATGACAACGCTACGTACACTTTGACCAGGTGGGTCCCGACTGTCAGGCACTTCCTTGCCTGCGAAGATGTAGCTGTTGGGTCCCAGCAGTCAGGGGGGCGAATCGTTTTGGTCTTTTTTTGCCCGGACGCACTTCCTTGCGTGCGAAGATGTAGCTGGTGGGTCCCAGCAGTCAAGGGGGAAACATTTTTTTCACAAAATACGGTGGCCGATAGGTGGGTCCCTGCTGTCAGGTGGAGGAATAATTATTTTGTGCGTAATAAGGAGGCACTTCCTTGCGGCCGCCGTGGACCCAGCTGTCAGCCTCTCCACGCACAGTACTCTTCCGATGGAAGTCGGTCGTCGACCACATTAACCACGCCGCGCCGAGAGCACCACGGTGGTGGAAGACGGCGAAGCCTAGGAAGGGGACGACGCGGAGCCGGGGAAGACGCACATTGGATGCCCACACGAAGAGGAGTACGAGGGTTCACTGGTTGGGCTGCGGTGTGAGGCTGTCGTCGCTGCAGAATAACAGGGGGTGTGGGTGAGTAGAGGGATGGCCTGGCCAGCGGTGGGAGTAGTAGGGGGAGGTGAGGCCTCCACGGCATCACAGCCGGCAACGGGAGGCAGGAGCATGCGGCACGACCGGCATTGCTTTAGGCGGCTGGAGCACGAAGACCAGAGGTTGAAGAAGCACTACGGCCGTTGGATGGACATCGTACGGTCACTGGAGCTAGAATCGTTCATATTGACTAAGTTGACAAAGCCCTCCGTCCCCGTAAACTTAGCAGGCCCACAAGTCAGCCTCCCACCAAGGTGAGTCCCAGCTAGCAGGGGAGTATTCATTTTTTGTGCGTAATAAGGAGGCATTTCCGGTGGGTCCGAGCTGATAGCGGGGGGGATGTTTTTTCACGAAATACAGAGACCCTTTCGGTGGGTCCCAGCTATCAGGTGGAGGAATTATTATTTTGCGCGTAATAAGGAGGCATTTTCCTGTGTGGGCCCCTACTGTCAGCCTCTTCCGATGGCTGTTGTTTGTTGACCATGTTGACCTCGCCGCAGCGAGAGCACAAACGCGGTGGATGAGGGCGAGGCCCAGGAAGAGAACCACCCGGAGCCGGTGAAGCCACCACAGCGGATGCCCATTGAGGGAGTCCCGGACTAGGGGGTGTCCGGATAGCCGAACTATCATGGTTGGCCGGACTCCAAGACTATGAAGATAAAAGATTGAAGACTTCGTCCCGTGTCCGGATGGGACTTTCCTTGGTGTGGAAAGCAAGCTTGGCGATACGCATATGTAGATCTCCTATCATTGTAACCGACTTTGTGTAACCCTAGCCCTCTCCGGCGTCTATATAAACCGGATGGCTTTAGTCCATAGGACGAACAACAATCATACCATAGGCTAGCTTCTAGGGTTTAGCCTCCTTGATCTCGTGGTAGATCCACTCTTGTAACACACATCATCAATATTAATCAAGCAGGACGTAGGGTTTTACCTCCATCAAGAGGGCCCGAACCTGGGTAAAACATCGTGTCCCTTGTCTCCTGTTACCATCCGCCTAGACGCACAGTTCGGGACCCCCTACCCGTGATCCGCCGGTTTTGACACCGACATTGGTGCTTTCATTGAGAGTTCCTCTGTGCCATCACCATCAGGAAGGATGCATTTCCCCGTCTTTAAAGACAGCACCATCTGTCAAGGGAGCTTTGGCCGCCGGCCAGACTATCCGGCTAGGCGGTTTTCTTATAACCACCTGTCCAGCCACCGCTCCGACAATGACCTCTCAGGCCATTAAAAGCGATCTTCACGTCAGCTTGGAATTCGCCGAGCAGCTAGATCCGATTGAGCTCTCCTCCGTAAACGAGCTCTTGGATCGCATCGCCGCCCTGGGAGTCGCTACCGACTATGATCAGATTGGGCTTAAAACCGATCTGAGAGAAATTAACTCTCCCCAGGTTACCCACCACGTTGTTGTGGTAGAGGAACAATGCGGTGACTCTTCTTCTACGTTAAAAACCAACTATGTCCGGATTCCCGATCCCTCCATGCCGGATTCCCGCGGAGGGACGGACGCTAATCAAATACTGAACCTAAAGTCAGGCATCGGACCAGATTTGTTGGAAGGCATCCAGCAAACCAAGCTTCCGAATCCAGAAGCTTCTTGGCCTTTGAGCCTCAGATCGGGCGGGATTCCGAACTTAATTCCACCCGCCCACCCAAACATAAGCGATCTATCTCAAATACAGCAAGAGCCCGATGAAACAGTACATCATTACCGGGCCAGATTCCTCCTGGTTATGAACAGGATAAAGGACTGCCATAAAGAAAGCACGATTTCAATCTTCTGCAACAATTGCACGGACAAGGGAATGATAAACGCCATCAGTCATCGCGAAGTTACACGCTTCGCCGACCTAGCGACCATTGTACAAAAATACTGCGGGATGGAGAGTGCCTGGAAAACCGAAACTAGGTTTTGGGACAATCCGGCCCTGAATACAACACCAGTCCGAAATAAAAGGGTGCGTCATACTCAAGCACCTGGATTAAAAACCAAAAAGCAAAAAACCCCTAAAGGGTACGGAACCGTACTGGAGAGATGGCTCAACGGACCCTGCAAAATCCACAGTACGGAGGGCGCCACTCCAACACATAGCCTTCGAGCATGTTGGATACTATGGCAGGTGGCCAAAAGTGGCGAAGGCTTTTTAGCCCCGGGCAACCAGCCCAGCAGTACCAGTACGGTATTAACAGTCTTCGAGACTTTCGCATCAAATAACATGCGGAAACGAACAATCCGCAGCCTCGCCGAAGTCTACCAAGTAGCAACAACCAATCCATGGAGCGACACGGCTATCACCTTCAATGCCAGCGACGAACCTAAATTCCGAACAGCTAGAGCACCAGCTGCATTGGTCCTCAGTCCGATAGTGGACGACTTTCGTCTTACCAAGGTCCTCATGGATGGCGGCAGCGGATTAAACCTCATCTATGAGGAAACCCTTCAAAAAATGGAAATTGACTGGAGCCGCATTGAGCGAAGCAGCACAACCTTCAGGGGAATAATCCCTAGTCGAGAAGTACGCTGCACAGGAAAAATCACACTAGATGTAGTGTTCGGCTCGCCGGACAATTACAGGTCCAAAGAGGTCATGTTCCAAGTGGCCCCATTCGGCAGCGGATATCACGCTTTGTTAGGGCGAGAGGCATTCACAATCTTCCAAGCTATACCCCATTACGGGTACATGAAGCTCAAAATGCCCGGACCCAATAGAATAATCACTCTCGCCAGTGATCCAGATACAGCACTCCGCGCTGAAAATAAGACAGCCGCATTGGCCCTAGAGGCATTATCCGAAGCCCTAGCGGCAGAGGAACTAACTGCGCTGCGCTCCACGGTGGATAGGGACGATGTGATACTCGATAAGAGGTCCAAGTCCACCTCTTTTAAACCAGCAGACGAAATAATCAAATTTCAGGTCAACCAACGGACTCCACAAAGACGGCATCCATTGGGGCACAATTAAATCCTGATGTAGAAGCCGCACTACAAGAATTCCTTCAGGAAAATTGCGACATTTTTGCCTGGCACCCTTCAGACATGCCAGGAATCCCACGCAGGCTGGCAGAGCACAGCCTAAATATCCTAAAAGGATTCAAGCCAGTCAAACAAGCTCTTCGGAGATTTTCCGAACCCAAAAGACAGGCAATGGGAGAGGAGCTAGCCAAACTCTTAGAAGCCGGATTCATCAGAGATATAAAACATCCGGACTGGCTAGCCAATCTAGTAATGGTACCAAAAAAGGACAAATCCTGGCGCCTCTGCGTCGATTTCAAAGACCTTAACAAGGCCTGTCCAAAGGACCCTTTCCCTCTCCCTCGCATCGACCAAATCATCGATGCTACCGCAGGGCACGATTCGTTGTGCTTCCTTGATGCATACTCCGGATACCATCAAATCAAGATGGCGGAAAAAGACCAGGCCGCAACGGCATTCATTACTCCATATGGGCCATTCTGCTTCAACACAATGCCCTTTGGACTCAAAAACGCCGGCGCAACATATCAGCGCATGATTCAGACATGTCTGGCTACCCAGATAGGCAAAACAGTAGAGGCATACGTAGACGATGTGGTCGTCAAGACCAAACACGTCGAAACTCTAGTAGACGACTTGAGGGTGACATTTGACAACCTCCGAGCATATGACATTAAGCTCAACCCAGAAAAATGTGTCTTCGGAGTACCAGCCGGAAAGCTTTTGGGCTTCATTGTATCTAGTAGAGGAATTGAAGCAAACCCAGCCAAGATCCAAGCTCTGTCACAATTGGATATCCCAAAAGACCTCAAGCAAATACAAAAACTAACTGGGTGCATAGCGGCTCTAAGCCGCTTCATCTCCCGTTTGGGAGAAAAGGCTCAGCCCCTCTATCGCCTCCTCCGGCGCACCGAACACTTCGAATGGACGGATGCTACCATGGCCGGACTCGAAGAAATCAAGGCCATACTAGCAACAAATCCGGTCCTAGCCGCGCCCAAACTGGGCGAACCTATGTTATTATATATCGCAGCAACACATCAAGTTGTCAGCGCGGTACTCGTCGTCGAACGAGAAACAGAAGGGCATAGATTCCCTCTTCAAAAACCAGTGTACTACGTATCCACTGTCTTAACTCCATGCAAGTCCCGGTACCCACATTATCAAAAGATAGCGTATGCGGTGTTCATGGCATCCCGGAAGCTGCGGCACTACTTTCAAGAGTGTTCCATAACAATGGCCTCTAAAGTACCTCTCAACGATATTATAAACAATCGCGACGCAACGGGCAGGATTGCAAAATGGGCCATTGAGCTCTTACCATTTGACATAACCTACAAACCATGACGAGCTATAAAGTCGCAAGTTCTGGCTGACTTCGTCGCCGAATGGACCGAAGCCGAACTCCCTAAAGAGTACGGCGCGTACTCCAATTGGATCATGCATTTCAACGGATCCAAAATGTTGGCTGGCTTGGGGGCTGGCGTCGTCTTGACGTCCCCAACTGGAGACACAGTCCAATACGTACTTCAAATAATGTACATGGACTCCAACAATGCAGCCGAATACGAGGCCCTTCTACACGGCCTCCGGATGGCAATCTCCATGGGCATTCAACGCCTAGAGGTGTGCGGGGATTCAAACCTCGCAATATCCCAAGTAAATGGAGACTTTGACGCCAAAGATCCGAAAATGGCAGCTTACCGCAACGCCGTCCTAAAAATGTCAGCTCGGTTCGAAGGACTCGAATTCCACCATGTAGCCCGAGATAATAACCAGGCAGCAGACGTGTTGGCACGCATCGGCGCAAAACGCGACGCCGTCCCTCCAAACATCTTCCTGGAACGGCTCTTTAAGCCATCCGTATTATGGGAAGAGGAGTTCGGAAATAACAATTCGGAGCCAGCTACATCACCTAACTCAGACCACTCTGACACAATCGGCGGCTCAGCCAATGAAATAACACCTTCAGCCCACGAAATAATGGCAGTAATTGCCCCATGGACGGAACCATTCCTAGCCTACTTAATCAGGCAGGAACTTCCCAAAGACCAAAATGAGGCCCGCTGCATAGTTCGGCGATCTAAAGCCTACAAGGTCCATGAGGGAGAACTTTATAAAAAAAGCACAACCGGAGTCCTTCAAAGGTGTATCCGAAGAGGAAGGGCGAAATCTCCTGGCTGAAATTCACGCCAGACTCGGCGGGCACCACGCTGCAGCCCGGGCCCTTGTAGGCAAGGCCTTCCGTACAGGATTTTATTGGCCGACAGCCCGGGCAAATGCTCAGGACTTAGTCCAACGATGCGTTGGTTGCCAGCTCTTTGCTAATCAGAGCCACATGCCATCCACCGCCCTCAAAACTATACCCATCACCTGGCCGTTCGCGGTCTGGGGGATTGACATGGTTGGACCCCTTAAAGGGGGAACCCACAAGCACAAATACTTATTGGTCATGGTGGACAAATTCACCAAATGGATTGAGGCCAAGCCGGTTAAAACGGCAGAATCCGGACCTGTGATAGACTTCATATCCGGGGTACTACAACGTTTTGGCGTCCCCACAGCATCATCACTAATAACGGCACGAATTTCACGGCTGACGAGGTTAAACTCTGGTGCAAAAACATGGGCATCAAGCTCAACTACGCTTCAGTCTATCACCCCCAAACTAATGGTCAAGTCGAGCGAGCAAATGGTCTAATCATGAGCGGCATCAAACCCAGACTAGTGCGGTCCCTCAAGGAATCTAACACGCACTGGGTAGAGGAGCTCGACTCCGTACTCTGGGGGTTGCGGACCACGCCAAACCGAACTACCGGATTCACACCATTTTTTATGGTGTACGGCGCAGAGGCAGTTCTGCCCTGCGATATAATTCATGACTCACCTCGCGTGCGCATGTACGAAGAAAGAGAAGCCGAGTTGGATCGGCAGGACAGTTTGGACGCCTTAGAAGAGGAGCGGGACGTGGCAAAAGCTCATTCCGCATTCTATCAGCAGCAGGCTCGAAGGTATCAAAGCAGAGAAGTACGGGCCAAAACTTACAATGTTGGCGAACTTGTTCTACGCCCGTCGGACAAGAAAAAGGAAAAACTTAAGCCCAAGTGGGAAGGTCCCTTCATCATCGACCAAGTCCTGACCGGCGGAGCATACCGTCTACGTAACGCATCTGACAATCGACTCGAGCCGAACCCATGGAACGCAGCTCGTCTCTGAAGATTCTATGCCTAACGCTGGACTCAGAGTTCGTCTCACTCCTCTGTCCACCTTTTTACATTTTCACTGTCTCTTGTCCCCCTCCTTCTTCCCACTTTTTTTTCAATACCTTTTATAGGCTGATTTGCGCATTGATTCGCACACACTTGATGTACTCCTAGCACTCATTATACCTGGGGGCTTCTTTAACAGAAGCTTATTTATACGGGCTTCATGCCCAACACATGTGTTATACTTCCGCATGTACCTTTTATTCACCATTATATGCATCGATATGACTTAAGTTTTGGCCAAGCTGGGTTGCCTGGCTCCTGTGCTTACCCCTACATTCCCGATTGTTCGGCTAGGAGGTAAAGGGAGCACCTCTGTGATTGTTACTGCCGGGTCAGCCGGATGTGTACCTCAGACTGGGTGAAGCCGAAAGCTTGCGTTCTTAAGAGAATATTCGGTCGGTGACTTGAAAGATGATTTATTACTTACTTACTTATCTGCCCCCAAATGCTTTTTCTGCTATTTTCGCAGTCCGGACATGCACTTTAGGGCATGCCTCCCAGGGAAAGGAACCCTTAACGGAACTATTCTCCCTGGAAGATGTTTCTTACTAACCATGTAATATAACATAGCTAGTTGGGCACTTGTCTGATAAAGCAATCATGACCCCGACGCCTTGTCTCCATGCATGCCCCGGTTCTTTTATAACCATAAGGGTATTCGGACACACTCCGGACGGTTGGGTCCCGAGGTTAAAGCAAAAAGGTCCGCAAAGACAAACGATCTACAATTCGGCTAGAAGGCATTTTACATGTCATTTTAAATTACATCGTCAAACTGACCGATTGTACTCCTCTTCAATCCCATCTAACATGCTGTCTAATTTACAGTCCTGTTGGGAATATTTCGTGGCCAGCTCTACCTGGCCGTACATCAAGCTCACAGGGATCTCCTTCCCATGAGGCCCCACAGGTCCGACCTCGGCCATGTGGTTTGGGTCAGCCTTCGGGTACCGCGTCTTCAGCATGGCCCAGGCCTCCCTGGCGCCTCGACGGCAGGCTGATATCTTCCACAGATGGAGGCGTCGCCGTACTCATGAAGCTTCTCAACAAGCCCTCCAAGGCCCTCAGGTAGGGAGACGGAAGGCCATAAGGCCTGAACGACGCCACTCATCGCCTGCAGAACACGTTCGAGCAGTTGCACCACCTCGGGAAGTTGGTCACCCGTTGAACCGGGCATTTCCTCCGCAGGGCGACCTGTGAGCACACCTAAAGACACATTTCTGTCAATCGACTTCCTCGCCGAATTCTTCTTTTCAAAGGAATTTGCTCAAGCACTTACTATAAATGTCGCGACGAAGCCGCTGATTCTCCTTCACAGAGCCAGACAGCTGGGCCCGAACACCTTTCAGCTCTTCTCCTAGCTGGGTGTGGGCATCCTGGAGCTTGTTCCTCTCCTGCTGCACCTTCATAAGCACCCTCTTGCCGGCCTTTAGCTGACGCAGTAGCTGTTGCTTGTCCGGATCTAGTCCGGCGCCCTCTGCAATATTATTGTCAGATTTACGCACACACCGCACTTTGTTAACTACTTATCTTTTCGAAGTACGTATTACCAGTGGGGATCTCTGTGCCCCCCCCCCTGTGGCGGCCAGTGCGGCCTCAAGTTGGGCCTTGCACTCTTGAAGCTCCTGGGACATGTGGGTATTCTTCTCCATAAGATCCTGCATAATAAATGATCCTTAAATCAGTTATTTTAACTATTTTAAGTCTCGGGGGCTACTGGCATATATAACTATTAAAATTAATTACCCGTATGTCCTTCACATACTGCTCCGTGGCTCTGGTTAAACCATCTTGAGCGGCACGGAGGTGCGCGTCTCCCGCTTCAAAGGCATTCAACGCCTCCGGGGAGAAACACGCGTCACGAAGAACTGTCCGGCGACGCCTGTGATTCATGGCGCTCCCCACCTCGGACTGGGTGGCGGACAGCCTATTGGCATCCTCCGTCGGAGGAACATCCGGCTCATGCCTTGTGTTCGCCTCCCCTTCCGGACCACGCGATGGAGCATGGCTGGCGGAGGCTTGATTGGCAACCTCTCCGGACACTGTCCGGCGAGCGCTCTTTCTCCTGGAAAAGTTATGATCATTAATATACCTCCTAGGGATCCTTCCCTTAAAAACAACGGTGCGCCGTACCGTTGTGGTGACGTTTCGATTTGCGTCGCACTCCTCTTCCGCCTGCTGGGCCGAAATGACCCTTGCTGGTCAGCTACCGCAGGTTCGGCTTCCCGCCTCAAAGGCACCTCCTGCGATGCACCATCAGTATAGGATTGTCAGAATTGAGCATGGATCAAATGATGGTGTCAAGACCTCAGTCGTAGTCACCTGGGAGGCCGGAAACAAACCGGGGTAATCATCCGTAATGGCGACTAGGGCATTATCCATGCTAAATTGGTGGAACACCCCGTCGATCAGCTCCACCTTTATGTCCGGATCCTCTTCGGAGGCCGGATCAAGGGATCATTCCGGATCCTCGGGCTGTGGAGTTAGGCTTTGTATGCCCTCCACATCCCGGCGCAGCTCCAGCGTCGAAATCACGAAGTAAGATACTTGACTTTGGAAGTATGGATAGGGTAGATAAACGTCCGCTTACCCAGCTCCAAGGGTTATTCGTGGAGAATCCATTCAATGGATTCGTGCGGAGGAAGTCTTCCTCCTCCCCCTTGTACAAGCCGGACGGGATCTTTGCCAGATCGGCTGCCGAGCTCGGCCCTCTGCGGCCATGACGGGTGGCGTCATCTTCCCCGTTGAAATCCCACATAGGGTGGCCCCTATATTGGAGTGGCTGCACCCCTCCCATAATGCACGTGGCCATGATTCCAATCATGGTCAATCCGGAATGGGCCAGTAACCTAATCCGGCCCATCAGATAATGGACGCTCCCATCATCCTCCCGTTGAGGGCTCCGCGGGCGCCAACTCAGGCGTTTCTTCAAGGGAGCATTGCTGAACTCCGGGAGGCGGATCCAAACTGGATCCGGCAGAGGGGCGTCCTCCATGTAGAACTATTCCAAAGGCCAGTCTTCGGACGCCTTCTTCGGGGTGCCGGATAGATATCCGGTCCCGGCGATGCGCCATATTTCGGCTCCGCCCACTTGATATATCGACCCCTCGTAAGAACGGGGTACGAGGCAAAACAATCTCTTCCACAGTGCAAAATGGGGCTCGATGCCCAGGAATAGCTCGCAAAGAGCTACAAAGCCCGCGATGTGCAAAATAGAGGCAGGTGTGAGGTGGTGAAGCTGGAGTCCGTAGAACTCCAGGAGCCCCCGGAGAAACGGATGTATGGGAAATCTGAGTCCCCTTATTAGGTAAGGAACGAAGCATACCCGCTCTCCTTTGGAAGGGTTGGGGACGCTCTCCGCCTGCTTTCCACCCCTGAAGGTGGCCAGTCCGGCTCGAACCGGAACCATGAAAGCTGGGGGAAGATATCCCTTGGTTTGGAGCGCCACTAGCTCGCTGTGTGGAACTAAGCATCTCCCCCAATCTCCTGGCTTAGGGCTGGGAGCGCGAGAGGAGGAGCCGCGTCGACTATCCATGATGGAATGGATTTTTGTCAGAGGCGCTTCGATGAGAACTTGCGGATGGAGGATGGTGTGAGCTGGATCTAGATCCTCGCCTCTCTTATAGGCGGCTCGTTCGCATGGCTAGGGGGTAAAATGTAAAAATACCCTAGCTTTTCGCATTCATACGACACGTGGAAGAAGGCCATTATTGGGCGTAGAAGCCAAGGAGCGCAACATTTATAAGGAAGCCGGACACTATTCGACAGGAACATGAAGTTTGAAGGAGAACCCGCCTTGCAACGCCGAAGACAATATACGCGCCGGACTCGTCGTCGCTAAAGCCCGGTTCGGGGGCTACTGAGGGAGTCCCGGACTAGGGGGTGTCCGGATAGCCGAACTATCATGGTCGGCCGGACTCCAAGACTATGAAGATACAAGATTGAAGACTTCGTCCCGTGTCCGGATGGGACTTTCCTTGGCGTGGAAGGCAAGCTTGGCGATATGCATATGTAGATCTCCTATCATTGTAACCGACTTTGTGTAACCCTAGCCCTCTCCGGCGTCTATATAAACCAGATGGCTTTAGTCCATAGGACGAACAACAATCATACCATAGGCTAGCTTCTAGGGTTTAGCCTCCTTGATCTCGTGGTAGATCCACTCTTGTAACACACATCATCAATATTAATCAAGCAGGACGTAGGGTTTTACCTCCATCGAGAGGGCCCGAACCTGGGTAAAACATCGTGTCCCTTGTCTCCTGTTACCATCTGCCTAGACGCACAGTTCGGGACCCCCTACCCGAGATCCGC